>NC_092241.1:59067916-59182916 GCF_036320965.1 Panulirus ornatus
ATGATGATGGTGAGGCAGATGATGATCATGATGGTGGTAAGGCAGATGATGGTGATGGTGAGGCAGATGATGATGGTGATGGTGAGGCAGGTGATGATGGTGAGGCAGATGATGATGGTGATGGTGAGGCAGATGATGATGATGATGATGGTGAGGCAGATGATGATGATGATGGTGAGGCAGATGATGATGATGATGGTGAGGCAGATGATGATGGTGAGGCAGATGATGATGATGATGGTGAGGCAGATGATGATGATGATGGTGAGGCAGATGATGATGATGATGGTGGTGAGGCAGATGATGGTGATGATGGTGAGGCAGATGATGGTGATGGTGAGGCAGATGATAATGGTGAGGCAGATGATGATGATGATGGTGAGGCAGATGATGATGGTGATGGTGAGGCAGATGATGATGATGATGATGGTGAGGCAGATGATGATGGTGGTGAGGCAGATGATGATGATGATGGTGGTGATGCAGATGATGATGATGATGGTGAGGCAGATGATGATGGTGAGGCAGATGATGATGGTGATGGTGAGGCACATGATGATGGTGATGGTGAGGCAGATGATGATGGTGATTGTGAGGCAGATGATGATGGTGATGGTGAGGCAGATGATGATGGTGAGGCAGATGATGATGATGATGGTGAGGCAGATGATGATGGCGATGGTGAGGCAGATGATGATGATGGTGGTGAGGCAGATGATGATGGTATGGTGAGGCAGATGATGATGATGATGGTGAGGCAGATGATGATGATGGTGAGGCAGATGATGATGATGATGATGGTGAGGCAGATGATGATGATGATGGTGGTGAGGCAGATGATGGTGATGGTGAGGCAGATGATGATGGTGATGGTGAGGCAGATGATGATGGTGATGGTGAGGCAGATGATGATGGTGATGGTGAGGCAGATGATGGTGATGGTGAGGCAGATGATGATGATGATAGTGAGGCAGATGATGATGGTGATGGTGAGGCAGATGATGATGGTGATGGTGAGGCAGATGATGATGATGATGATGGTGAGGCAGATGATGATGATGAGGCAGATGATGATGATGATGGTGAGGCAGATGATGATGGTGATGGTGAGGCAGATGATGATGATGATGTGAGGCAGATGATGATGGTGATGGTGAGGCAGATGATGATGATGGTGAGGCAGATGATGATGATGATGGTGAGGCAGATGATGATGATGATGGTGAGGGAGATGATGATGATGATGGTGAGGGCAGTGATGATGATGATGGTGAGGCAGATGATGATGGTGAGGCAGATGATGATGGTGAGGCAGATGATGATGATGATGATTGTGAGGCAGATGATGATGGTGATGGTGAGGCAGATGAAGATGGTGAGGCAGATGATGATGATGATGGTGAGGCAGATGATGATGGTGATGGTGAGGCAGATGATGATGGATGATGGTGAGGCAGATGATGATGATGATGTGAGGCAGATGATGATGATGGTGAGGCAGATGATGATGGTGATGGTGAGGCAGATGATGATGATGATGGTGAGGCAGATGATGATGGTGATGGTGAGGCAGATGATGATGGTGATGGTGAGGCAGATGATGATGATGATGGTGAGGCAGATGATGATGTGATGGTGAGGCAGATGATGATGGTGATGGTGAGGCAGATGATGATGATGATGGTGAGGCAGATGATGATGATGATGGTGAGGCAGATGATGATGATGAGGTGAGGCAGATGATGATGATGATTGGTGAGGCATGATGATGATGATGGTGAGGCAGAGATGATGATGATGGTGAGGCAGATGATGATGGTGATGGTGAGGCAGATGATGATGATGATGGTGAGGCAGATGATGATGGGATGGTGAGGCAAAAAAAAAAAAAAAAAAAAAAAAAAAAAAAAAAAAAAAAAAAAAAAAAAAAAAAAAAAAAAAAAAAAAAAAAAAAAAAAAAAAAAAAAAAAAAAAAAAAAAAAAAAAAAAAAAAAAAAAAAAAAAAAAAAAAAAAAAAAAAAAAAAAAAAAAAAAAAAAAAAAAAAAAAAAAAAAAAAAAAAAAAAAAAAAAAAAAAAAAAAAAAAAAAAAAAAAAAAAAAAAAAAAAAAAAAAAAAAAAAAAAAAAAAAAAAAAAAAAAAAAAAAAAAAAAAAAAAAAAAAAAAAAAAAAAAAAAAAAAAAAAAAAAAAAAAAAAAAAAAAAAAAAAAAAAAAAAAAAAAAAAAAAAAAAAAAAAAAAAAAAAAAAAAAAAAAAAAAAAAAAAAAAAAAAAAAAAAAAGGGGGGGGGGGGGGGGGGGGGGGGGGGGGGGGGGGGGGGGGGGGGGGGGGGGGGGGGGGGGGGGGGGGGGGGGGGGGGGGGGGGGGGGGGGGGGGGGGGGGGGGGGGGGGGGGGGGGGGGGGGGGGGGGGGGGGGGGGGGGGGGGGGGGGGGGGGGGGGGGGGGGGGGGGGGGGGGGGGGGGGGGGGGGGGGGGGGGGGGGGGGGGGGGGGGGGGGGGGGGGGGGGGGGGGGGGGGGGGGGGGGGGGGGGGGGGGGGGGGGGGGGGGGGGGGGGGGGGGGGGGGGGGGGGGGGGGGGGGGGGGGGGGGGGGGGGGGGGGGGGGGGGGGGGGGGGGGGGGGGGGGGGGGGGGGGGGGGGGGGGGGGGGGGGGGGGGGGGGGGGGGGGGGGGGGGGGGGGGGGGGGGGGGGGGGGGGGGGGGGGGGGGGGGGGGGGGGGGGGGGGGGGGGGGGGGGGGGGGGGGGATGATGATGATGTGAGGGATGAGATGTAGGTGGGCAGTGGATGGTGGTGAGAGATGATTGTGTGGAGCGTGGTGATGATGGAGAGTATTGTGATGATGTGAGGATTGTGGTTGTGAGCAGATGTGAGTGAGCAGATTGATGAGTGGGCAGATATGATGTGAGGATGATGATGTGATGGGAGGCAGATGATATGAGTGGGAGAGTTGGTGAGGCATTGATGAGTGAGAGGATATGTGTGAGGCAGATGAATGATGTGAGGCGATGATGATGTGGAGATGTGATGGTGAGGCGATGTGAGGTGGAGATGTATTGGAGCAGTATGATGTGATGTGAGAGAGATGATGATGTAGCAGATGATGTGATGTGTGAGGCGATGATGATGTGATTGAGGCAGATGTGTGTGAGGCAGATGATTGTGGAGCGATGATGTGGTGAGGGATGTGATGGGATGGGAGAGATGATGTGATGAAGCAGAGATATGTGAGTGAGCAGATGATGATTGAGCAGATGATGATGTGAGTGGGGTGATGTGATGGTGAGGCAGAGATGGAGAGTGAGATGATGGTGAGGAGAGAGATGTGATGGGAGGCAGATATATGTGGTGAGAAGATGGTGAGGGTGGGGTGGGAGCAGATGTTATGATGGTGAGGGAGGTGAATGAGAGGGGAGATGATGTGATGATGGGCAGTGTGGTGAGCAGAGTGATGATGTGTGAGGCAGGATGGTGAGTGAGCGATGATGATGGGTGGGGAGAGTGATGATGGAGCAATGATGATGGTGTGAGGCAGATGATGATGGGTAGGAGATGATGTGTGAGGCAGATGATGATGGGAGGCAGATTGAATATGTGAGAGATGATGATGGGGAGCAATGATATGTGGCGAGATGATGATGTGGTAGGCATGATGGATGGGGAGGTGGTGAGGCGGTGATGGTGAGGAGATGATGATGATGTGAGCAATGATGATGGTAGCAGATATGATGATGATGAGGCAGATGATGATGATGATGGTGAGGCAGATGATGATGGTGAGGCAGATGATGATGATGATGGTGAGGCAGATGATGATGATGATGGTGTGAGGCAGATGATGATGATGATGGTGAGGCGATGATGATGATGATGGTGAGGCAGATGATGATGATGATGGTGAGGCAGATGATGATGGTGATGGTGAGGCAGATGATGATGATGATGGTGAGGCAGATGATGATGATGATGGTGAGGCAGATGATGATGATGGTGAGGCAGATGATGATGATGATGGTGAGGCAGATGATGATGATGATGGTGAGGCAGATGATGATGATGATGGTGAGGCAGATGATGATGATGATGGTGAGGCAGATGATGATGATGATGGTGAGGCAGATGATGATGATGATGGTGAGGCAGATGATGATGATGATGGTGAGGCAGATGATGATGATGATGGTGAGGCAGATGATGATGATGATGGTGAGGCAGATGATGATGATGATGGTGAGGCAGATGATGATGATGATGGTGAGGCAGATGATGATGGTGATGGTGAGGCAGATGATGATGATGATGGTGAGGCAGATGATGATGGTGATGGTGAGGCAGATGATGATGATGATGGTGAGGCAGATGATGATGGTGATGGTGAGGCAGATGATGATGTGATGGTGAGGCAGATGATGATGATGATGGTGAGGCAGATGATGATGATGATGGTGAGGCAGATGATGATGATGATGGTGAGGCAGATGATGATGATGATGGTGAGGCAGATGATGATGATGATGGTGAGGCAGATGATGATGATGATGGTGAGGCAGATGATGATGATGGTGAGGCAGATGATGATGATGATGGTGAGGCAGATGATGATGATGATGGTGAGGCAGATGATGATGATGATGGTGAGGCAGATGATGATGATGATGGTGAGGCAGATGATGATGATGATGGTGAGGCAGATGATGATGATGATGGTGAGGCAGATGATGATGATGATGGTGAGGCAGATGATGATGATGATGGTGAGGCAGATGATGATGATGATGGTGAGGCAGATGATGATGATGATGGTGAGGCAGATGATGATGATGATGGTGAGGCAGATGATGATGATGATGGTGAGGCAGATGATGATGATGGTGAGGCAGATGATGATGATGATGGTGAGGCAGATGATGATGATGATGGTGAGGCAGATGATGATGATGATGGTGAGGCAGATGATGATGATGATGGTGAGGCAGATGATGATGATGATGGTGAGGCAGATGATGATGATGATGGTGAGGCAGATGATGATGATGATGGTGAGGCAGATGATGATGATGATGGTGAGGCAGATGATGATGATGATGGTGAGGCAGATGATGATGGTGATGGTGAGGCAGATGATGATGATGATGGTGAGGTAGATGATGATGATGATGGTGAGGCTGGAGGGTGTCACACTCAGATCTGTCGTCGTCTGGGACAACAAATCATGACGGAATGTCTGACGTCAGTGTGTGTGTGTGTGTGTGTGTGTGTGTGTGTGTGTGTGTGTGTGTGTGTGTGTGTGTGTGTGTGTGTGAAGAGTAGCGTCAGTTATAGTGGTGTTATGGCTGGCAGCAAGGCACGTTGGTGAAGACTGAAGTTAATGTGTTGGAGGTGAGCAGGATCATCCACACAAGACTCGTAGCTCACAGGTCATCTCACTCAGACAGAGACCTTGCTGAACCAGTCATTATATCTTGAATATCCTTCAGTAAAGAAAATGTTCTGATGGAGTGGAAGAAAGCTAACCAAGGACCTCCACGATACCCACATACTATCTACCATCAGCTCAGTCATGAGGCAGGAAGTGGACAACACTGTGTGTGATGTAGGAGTCCACATGTGATGTAGGAGTCCACATGTGACGTAGGACTCCACATGTGATGTAGGAGTCCACATGTGATGTAGGACTCCACATGTGACGTAGGACTCCACATGTGATGTAGGACTCCACATGTGACGTAGGACTCCACATGTGATGTAGGACTCCACATGTGATGTAGGACTCCACATGTGACGTAGGACTCCACATGTGATGTAGGACTCCACATGTGATGTAGGAGTCCACATGTGATGCAGGAGTCCACATGTGACGTAGGACTCCACATGTGATGTAGGACTCCACATATGATGGAGGACTCCACAGGTGATGCAGGAGTCCACATGTGATGCAGGAGTCCACATGTGATGCAGGAGTCCACATGTGATGCAGGAGTCCACATGTGATGCAGGAGTCCACATGTGATGCAGGAGTCCACATGTGATGCAGGAGTCCACATGTGATGTAGGACTCCACATGTGATGCAGGAGTCCACATGTGATGCAGGAGTCCACATGTGATGCAGGAGTCCACATGTGATGCAGGAGTCCACATGTGATGCAGGAGTCCACATGTGATGCAGGAGTCCACATGTGATGCAGGAGTCCACATGTGATGCAGGAGTCCAGGTAAGGATGGAACACGTGATCGTCATGTTCATAAGGAAACAATATTGATCAATCATATACATTAGATAGCAGGATCATACATTCTGCTGTTGTATTATACAATACAATATTCATAAACATGAAATAGAAGATGCGATGCAGTGTATGATATGTATAATTGTTATATAACAAGATATATGAGAAGAGACAATATCTTATCACTTTGCATTTCAGGAACAAATTGAGATTTCTATACAAGTGAAGAGAGAGCATTATCGTGCCATACAATCAATGAAATTATTTGATAAATAGGTTTGATAATTCGTTATCATTATGTGTACAGAATGCCACAGTGTCACCATAAATGTAAAATATTACCTTACCATCTGAAGCAAAATGACGTACATTAACATCATTATAACACATTCCTGTTGGAACAACTTAAAGTGAGACACATCAGCAATAACTTATTAAGGAGAAATGACGGTATGAGGAAGACAGGAACATGAGCTGTGTCACCAGACGATGACAAGCTGGAGTGACTGGGGGGCGGGCGCCTGGGTGGTCAGCCGCTGCACTACACTGGTGGCAGACGTGGCCTGCATGACACACGGGTTTTGGGTTCCCCGCGTGGAACTTGACGGCAGTGGCGCTTCTGATGGCTCACATGTTCTCCATAGATCTCCTGTTATTCACAGAACATCTGTTCCTGGCAGCACATGTGTTCATAAACCTGTCGTTTGAGAGGTGTTCCTCTGTGTCTCCAGCAACCCTGACCTTCCCATCTGGCGAAAACAATCTTTGCATCTGTGAGGAAGTAAAACGAAATATGTATAACCAGAACAACAGTTGTGGAATGTATAACGTTAGTGTTATGTGTACGGCGTTGTTATCAATATTCTTGTGAATCATATTATTGAAGTATGACACAAGAAAACTTATTCTTACGTTCACCTCAAGTTCTGTAACACATGATCAAGAGACGCCATGTGTGCAGATGACGATGGTTCCAACACACACACACACACACACACACACACACACACACACACACACACATGCTGTTGTATCTGATGATCACTGTACACCTGGAGCCAGTGAAAGATAAGTTGAATTATCTCAGCAATGTACATGAAACATGCCAGCGTGAGGTGTATCTGGCTACTGGTAATATTTCTCTTCACTGATCAAACTTCTGTTGTGACTTGATTATTGTTATCATTATTATTATTATTATTATTATTATTATTATTATTATTATTATTATTATCATTACTATCATTATCATTATCGTTATTATCATATTATCATTATTATTATTATCATTAGTATTATTATCATTGATGAAACTATTGTGATCTTAGAAGAATTAACAAGTACGTTACCTGATCTGGACCAAACATTAGTGGTGATGTTACCTGATCTGGACCAAACATGGGAAACATGAAGATCTGGGCTGGAGGCCAAACACATATCTTATGTTGAACCGTCGAGACGTGAGTCTCCTGCACCAACATTACTATAAGCACACATGACACACATTATGCTGGGTCCAGTAACACTACACACTTATGTTGATCACGATCTATGGTAACACCTTCAAAGCAATGATGACTACCACATGCATGGTATTAGATGATCTGCCAACTGAAGCAAGACGAAGGAAGAGAATCAGACCAGTTGCAAGATGAGAGAGAAACTCTGGATCGTGACGTCTCCATTGTACAAGAATATCCCACATTGAAGCATGTAAGGACCAGTGTCCTGGTGAGGACCGAAGAAGTTAATTCAAGGTCCCAACAGTCATTTTTTATCAAGCCAAAACTCTTAAACCTTCCTTTTCTTACAACAACTTTGGAGAACTTATCACCTGTTGAACTCGTTTCTTACCTTACAAATACAGACAAATGTGGCCACTTTACAGCGCCGTACAGTCTACTGAATTGGTTCTGACTGATCACACAGGACAATCGTGTCTCCTCTGCCATAATCACCATCATTACTCCTTATGATTGACTTGCACACAATATGGCTGGGTTATGTACTACGTACAACATATAATAATAACATATATTTTCGTTCATGTCTTGATCCAAATAAGAAGGCAATGAGTTGTAGTGGCCACCAGAAGCAGATCATTATCACAAACCACACTGAACCGGCAACTTCCTCCCAGATGAAACACCACCAGAGCAAGAGAATAACTACCACTGCTGCTGTTTGCTGCGCGGATGGAAGAGAGGATTCAACCCTACCAAGGTTATGGGTCGGCTGAGGGATGGGTTCCTTGTGAGAACACGACGGTAGTCTTATGGCGAGGACGTGGGTGGGACAGACGCTGTCACTCTCACATGTGGAGAACCTTCACCAGTGCTGCGTGTGGTGGTGATGGTGCGTCGTGTGACCCAGGCAACAAACTGGGAACTTCATGGTTAACTATGGAAGTTTGGGGGAGGTCGATGGTAACATTGTCGCGCGGTGAGGCAAATTGAGGCCAGTGCGCTGCTCCGTCCTCACATCTCTAGCGATGTGAGGAAGGGACGTCTGGACGATGGGTCACCAGTGTACAGGGGTAGAGCACCTAGAGACGATGGGTTAGTGTTCACTGGGAGGGTTAACGTCAGAAAGGGAGCTTACTAACCTGCAGGTGGTGATGGCGAGAGGTCACCAGGTCAGGGGTTGAAGGTCACATTGCCAGGACGTCGTCAAAGCTGGGCCGCTGGTGACCCAGGTCACGGCCATTCCTGACGGAGAGGACATCTCTTGTACCTTCTACTGAGCCACCGTCAGTACCTCACTAATGACGTATTGTCAGTACTTGTGTACAGCGGTACCCCTGCTACAGTCACATTGTAAGTACCTCGCTACCCTGGTATCATCAGTACTTAACTACTGTCGTATCGTAAGTAACCGGATGCTGTTGCCTCGTATATACCTCGCTACCGCCCTATCGTAAATATCCAGCTCCTGTTGCAACGTAAGTGACTTGTTGCTGTTACCAATATTGTATCTTGCTACTGTCACATCGTAAGCTACTTGCTAACGTACTAGGGTGTACCTGGAGGAGTAGGAACGTGCTAGGGTGTACCTGGAGGAATAAGAACGTACTGGGGTGTACCTGGGGAAACATACATACTAGGGTGTACCTGGAGTGTTCGAGGAAGGCGGGAGTGGCGGAGGGGGGGGGGGGGACTTCTCGAAAGGAAAGAAGACTGTGCGAAGGTGTTCTTGCACAGAGGCAAGATGAACGAGTACTGACCTGAGGGAGGTAGGGAAATGTTAATGTACACCTGAGGGAGGGACCATTAGGGTAAGGTAAGGGGTGGAAGGACCATTAGTGTAAGGGGTGGAGGTATGATGATGATGATGATGGTAAACCTGAAGACAGACAGATGTGTGGTTCAGCAGTTGTCTGAGGATAAGGTGTTGAGGGTAAGACCTGCAGGAGGAGGAGCTCACCTGGAGTAGCCGTCGGCATCATAACCGTGCCAGCAGCAGGGCACCTTGTGGGGTCGCAGCCAGGCCAGCGCCTCCTGTGTGCACCAAGTGTAGTTAGTGTCTCTCTGGTCCACTGACCAGCACTGTGGGTCCTGCCGTCACAACACAAACACGGGTGTTCCCTCTCCCTCGTGCAATCATATCATGTACCGCCCCATACAATACCTCACGAATGTATGCTCGAGGCAGGAAATATCACAACTATTCGAAAAAAGTGTTTGGAAAGCTGGCACCATGACAGTACCTATGAAGTAAACGTTGTAAGGAAGTTGTAGATTCAAGAAAATGGATGAAATCAGTTTAATTTGTCAGTTTTGACAAAATAATGTTGGTGTATACTGCCATGTTACGACCATTGTAACCAGACAACGTAACTTATAAGATGAGCTATTATTCAGGGGAACAACATGGAACCTAGATAATAAACAGTTTAATACATTATTATATACGTAACTAATTTCATATTATGTGTTCAAATATCATTATCAAGACTACGATATATACAGAGTAAGGTATTGTGAGACCTCACTGTGTTGTCACAATCTACTCGATTTACTTTGTCATCTTTACAGTAGTTCATACGTTGGCTCAACTTATATACCGTGTGATGAAACACACCACCTGCCACACACACTGAGACACCACCTGCCACACACAGTGAGACACACCATCTGCCACACACACACACACACACACACACACACACAAACACACACACACACACACACACACACACACACACACACACACGCACTACTGTCCTCCTTCAGAACTTCTACACAACATCACATCGGACGTTGAGTTCAGTATTGTGGTAGCAGAACTTACACCAGAGTTCACCTTGCGTGTGGCATATCATCCACTGGATCACCAGAACATTTCAGGTCGTACATTATGTTCTCTAAAACGTTCAGCGCTGTCGAGTTCCCTTCTTTGCATTTGCTCCTGTCGTCTGGATTGCTCCCATACTCCACAAATCAGAACTTCATCATTGCAGGATCACTTATCCTAACCAGTTTGTTAACTTTCTCATGATATATATTTCCCTATGTATCTCTCCTTACGTGGCGGACCCAAGTTTTCTGGCTTGGTTTCCTTGTATGTAATATTCTCCATCATTCTCCAGTGGCCCACAGTAAAGGCTGCCATAGTGATTGCATCTTCATCACTTTCACCATTCCCATCAGTAGGCAAATTCATCTACCAGCAGGACCTGAAACTTCTGGTTATTTCGTAACAGAGGCGCTAACGTGTCGGGTACAACGTCCCCTAGTGTGCCTTGTTCGAGTGTTAATGTAAACATGAGAATAGACTCCGTCACTGTAGATGGTTCGCTACAACCCTGTACAACTACCCAGGTGATGTCTGGATCCAGCAGTCAGACTCATCAAAACAATAAGCTGTTGCAGGTAATCATCGAAACAACAATGATTTTGATATACAACATACACATCATAACAACATACACATAATAACAACATACATATCATAACAACATACATATCATAACAACAGACACATCATCAAGGTTTCAAACATTTTGTGCTACAGTGTGGGTGAAGGTGAGTCTCCACCAGTCATGTCGGGATGCAGGAGGCAGTGTGTGTGCTGCTCACGTGCACGGTGGTCCTCCTGGTGTGAGGGAAGCTGGGCAGGTGGAGGCCGAGGATGGTGACGCCTGGCGCAGCAGCAGCAGATCCCACGTCTGACAACATCGTCAACATCAACACCAACGTCATCTGGTGAGAGACCTGACCTGGTGTGAGTGTATGTTGCTGACGTATGGTCAAGATGTGCTTCATGTTACATGGGTTTATAACAGCACACACACACACACACACACACACACACACACACACACACACACACACACCTGTATTCCCGATCAAGATATATATATATATATATATATATATATATATATATATATATATATATATATATATATATATATATATATATACATATATATATATATATATATATATATATGTATATATATATATATATATATATATATATATATATATATATATATATATATATATATATATATATATATATATATATATATATGTAGGTTTGCGGCAGGGGTGTGTGATGTCTCCATGGTTGTTTAATTTGTTTATGGATGGGGTTGTTAGGGAGGTGAATGCAAGAGTTTTGGAAAGAGGGGCAAGTATGAAGTCTGTTGGGGACGAGAGAGCTTGGGAAGTGAGTCAGTTGTTGTTCGCTGATGATACAGCGCTGGTGGCTGATTCATGTGAGAAACTGCAGAAGCTGGTGACTGAGTTTGGTAAAGTGTGTGAAAGAAGAAAGTTAAGAGTAAATGTGAATAAGAGCAAGGTTATTAGGTACAGTAGGGTTGAGGGTCAAGTCAATTGGGAGGTAAGTTTCAATGGAGAAAAACTGGAGGAAGTAAAGTGTTTTAGATATCTGGGAGTGGATCTGGCAGCGGATGGAACCATGGAAGCGGAAGTGGATCATAGGGTGGGGGAGGGGGCGAAAATTCTGGGAGCCTTGAAGAATGTGTGGAAGTCGAGAACATTATCTCGGAAAGCAAAAATGGGTATGTTTGAAGGAATAGTGGTTCCAACAATGTTGTATGGTTGCGAGGCGTGGGCTATGGATAGAGTTGTGCGCAGGAGGATGGATGTGCTGGAAATGAGATGTTTGAGGACAATGTGTGGTGTGAGGTGGTTTGATCGAGTGAGTAACGTAAGGGTAAGAGAGATGTGTGGAAATAAAAAGAGCGTGGTTGAGAGAGCAGAAGAGGGTGTTTTGAAATGGTTTGGGCACATGGAGAGAATGAGTGAGGAAAGATTGACCAAGAGGATATATGTGTCGGAGGTGGAGGGAACGAGGAGAAGAGGGAGACCAAATTGGAGGTGGAAAGATGGAGTGAAAAAGATTTTGTGTGATCGGGGCCTGAACATGCAGGAGGGTGAAAGGAGGGCAAGGAATAGAGTGAATTGGAGCGATGTGGTATACCGGGGTTGACGTGCTGTCAGTGGATTGAATCAAGGCATGTGAAGCGTCTGTGGTAAACCATGGAAAGCTGTGTAGGTATGTATATTTGCGTGTGTGGACGTATGTATATACATGTGTATGGGGGGGGGTTTGGGCCATTTCTTTCGTCTGTTTCCTTGCGCTACCTCGCAAACGCGGGAGACAGCGACAAAGCAAAAAAAAAAAATATATATATTATCCCTGGGGATAGGGGATTAAGAATACTTCCCACGTATTCCCTGCGTGTCGTAGAAGGCGACTAAAAGGGGAGGGAGCGGGGGGCTGGAAATCCTTCCCTCTCGTTTTTTTTTTTTCCAAAAGAAGGAACAGAGGGGGCCAGGTGAGGATATTCCAAAAAAGGCCCAGTCCTCTGTTCTTAACGCTACCTCGCTAACGCGGGAAATGGTGAATAGTTTAAAAGAAGAATATATATATATATATATATATATATATATATATATATATATATATATATATATATATATATATATATATATATATATATATATCTTTTTTTTTTTTTTTTTTATACTTTGTCGCTGTCTCCCGCGTTTGCGAGGTAGCGCAAGGAAACAGACGAAAGAAATGGCCCAACCCTCCCCATACACATGTACATACACACGTCCACACACGCAAATATACATACCTACACAGCTTTCCATGGTTTACCCCGGACGCTTCACATGCCTTGATTCAATCCACTGACAGCACGTCAACCCCTGTATACCACATCGCTCCAATTCACTCCATTCCTTGCCCTCCTTTCACCCTCCTGCATGTTCAGGCCCCGATCACACAAAATCCTTTTCACTTCATCTTTCCACCTCCAATTTGGTCTCCCTCTTCTCCTCGTTCCCTCCACCTCCGACACATATATCCTCTTGGTCAATCTTTCCTCACTCATTCTCTCCATGTGCCCAAACCATTTCAAAACACCCTCTTCTGCTCTCTCAACCACGCTCTTTTTATTTCCACACATCTCTCTTACCCTTACGTTACTTACTCGATCAAACCACCTCACACCACACATTGTCCTCAAACATCTCATTTCCAGCACATCCATCCTCCTGCGCACAACTCTATCCATAGCCCACGCCTCGCAACCATACAACATTGTTGGAACTACTATTCCTTCAAACATACCCATTTTTGCTTTCCGGGATAATGTTCTCGACTTCCACACATTTTTCAAGGCTCCCAAAATTTTCGCCCCCTCCCCCACCCTATGATCCACTTCCGCTTCCATGGTTCCATCCGCTGACAGATCCACTCCCAGATATCTAAAACACTTCACTTCCTCCAGTTTTTTTCCATTCAAACTCACCTCCCAATTGACTTGACCCTCAACCCTACTGTACCTAATAACCTTGCTCTTATTCACATT
Organism: Panulirus ornatus; assembly: GCF_036320965.1. Taxonomy (NCBI): domain Eukaryota; kingdom Metazoa; phylum Arthropoda; class Malacostraca; order Decapoda; family Palinuridae; genus Panulirus; species Panulirus ornatus. The sequence continues at coordinate 59,081,994 of NC_092241.1, forward strand.
TACTCTTAACTTTCTTCTTCCACACACTTTACCAAACTCCGTCACCAGCTTCTGCAGTTTCTCACATGAATCCGCCACCAGCGCTGTATCATCAGCGAACAACAACTGACTCACTTCCCAAGCTCTCTCATCCCCAACAGACCTCATACTTGCCCCTCTTTCCAAGACTCTTGCATTTACCTCCCTAACAACCCCATCCATAAACAAATTAAACAACCATGGAGACATCACACACCCCTGCCGCAAACCTACATTCACTGAGAACCAATCACTTTCCTCTCTTCCTACACGTACACATGCCTTACATCCTCGATAAAAACTTTTCACTGCTTCTAACAACTTGCCTCCCACACCATATATTCTTAATACCTTCCACAGAGCATCTCTATCAACTCTATCATATGCCTTCTCCAGATCCATAAATGCTACATACAAATCCATTTGCTTTTCTAAGTATTTCTCACATACATTCTTCAAAGCAAACACCTGATCCACACATCCTCTCCCACTTCTGAAACCACACTGCTCTTCCCCAATCTGATGCTCTGTACATGCCTTCACCCTCTCAATCAATACCCTCCCATATAATTTACCAGGAATACTCAACAAACTTATATATTCCTGGGAAATTATGAGGGAGGGTATTGATTGAGAGGGTGAAAGCATGTACAGAGCATCAGATTGGGGAAGAGCAGTGTGGTTTCAGAAATGGTAGAGGATGTGTGGATTAGGTTTTTGCTTTGAGGAATGTATGTGAGAAATACTTAGAAAAGCAAATGGATTTGTATGTAGCATTTATGGATCTGGAGATGGCATATGATAGAGTTGATAGAGATGCTCTGTGGAAGGTATTAAGAATATATGGTGTAGGAGGCAGGTTGCTAGAAGCAGTGAAAAGTTTTTATCGAGGATGTAAGGCATGTGTACGTGTAGGAAGAGAGGAAAGTGACTGGTTCTCAGTGAATGTCGGTTTGCGGCAGGGGTGTGTGATGTCTCCATGGTTGTTTAATTTGTTTATGGATGGGGTTGTTAGGGAGGTGAATGCAAGAGTTTTGGAGAGAGGGGCAAGTATGCAGTCTGTTGTGGATGAGAGAGCTTGGGAAGTGAGTCAGTTGTTGTTCGCTGATGATACAGCGCTGATGACTGATTCGTGTGAGAAACTGCAGAAGCTGGTGAGTGGATTTGGTAAAGTGTGTGAAAGAAGAAAGCTGAGAGTAAATGTGAATAAGAGCAAGGTTATTAGGTACAGTAGGGTTGAGGGACAAGTCAGTTGGGAGGTAAGTCTGAATGGAGAAAAACTGGAGGAAGTGAAGTGTTCATCAGAGGAACGCTACTGAAAGTCACTGACCACAATACCAAACTTTGGCTTGCCAACATTATTTCTGGCCTGGCCACTGTGGTACAACTGTGATTCCTGTACGTGTGTTGCAGGAAGAGTTTCACCCTCGTGTTGCCCCGTCTCTTAACCTGGTATATACGTACCGTGTCTGCACTGCTGTGTGTATACACACACCATACCCCAGCTGACCCGATGCTAACACTACACCCGACACACACACACACACACACACACACACACACACACAGTGTGTCTACATCTGTAACAGTGATTAATGTTACTGTAACTCAGTCTCTGTATCTCTTCCTCTCAGGAACAATACAGGAACATTACAGTAACAATACAGGAACATTACAGTAACAATCCCAACACCAGAGATGATACAGTAGTGTCGCCAGGATGAGGTAGATGGCAACAAGTGTCAGGCTGCTGGACGGACGGACGGACCGCTGCCCACCGTGGACGGGACGTTTGGTAAGTGTTTACCTCATCAAAGTGACTGTTAGAGGGAAGTAGATTTTGTGTGTGTGTGTGTGTGTGTGTGTGTGAGAGAGAGAGAGAGAGAGAGAGAGAGAGAGAGAGAGAGAGAGAGAGAGAGAGAGAGAGAGAGTTTACCATTGTGTGTGCCAGATGGTCCAGCTCAGAGCTGCTCACCGTCTTGAATAATATAAAGTGAACGCGTAAAGTCAGGTACACAAAAAAAGGGAATTGGCCATAAACCTGTCCCCCGCCATCATCTCAACTCTACTTTCTCTCTCTCTCTCTCTCTCTCTCTCTCTCTCTCTCTCTCTCTCTCTCTCTCTCTCTCTCTCCAGTGTTGTTAGCAGTGCACCTCTCCATTTATCTACCTTCGTCTTCACGCGATAAATCACAGCTAATATAAGACGTCAGTGAAACCCTGTCACAGCAGCAGTGATGTGTAGATCCTCTGGTGTAAATAATGGAACAGTTAGCAATGGAAAAGAAACATCACTAAAGTAATATTGAGAGCTGTGTTGACTCATCAGCCGACATCATACTTCATGTGGAGATACTTGTTACTTGAGTTTGTTATCACTCGTGCTATAATACTGAATGATTCGTGCTACCGGACTCCTCCTCGAGTGAAAAATCACCTTTGGCGAGGCTGTATCACTGGGAGTACACTGTGTCTTGTCACATAACTTCTTACTCCCACGAAGTCCACATTTCCCTGATCCTGGAAGCAGCGCAGCCTTGGGCTGCAGGAGCTTCTAGCTGCAGGTCCTGGGATGATGGGGTCCTGGGATGATGGGGTCCTGGGATGATGGGTTCCTGAGATGATGGGGTCCTGGGATGATGGGGTCCTGAGATGATGGGGTCCTGAGATGATGGGGTCCTGGGATGATGGGGTCCAGAGATGATGGGGTCCTGGGATGATGAGGTCCTGGGATGATGGGGTCCTGGGATGATGGGGTCCTGGGATGATGGGGTCCTGAGATGATGGGGTCCTGGGATGACGGGGTCCTGGGATGATGGGGTCCTGAGATGTTGGGGTCCTGAGATGATGGGGTCCTGGGATGATGGGGTCCTGGGATGATGGGGTTCTGAGATGATGGGGTCCTGGGATGATGGGGTCCTGGGATGATGGGGTCCTGGGATGATGGGGTCCTGGGATGATGGGGTCCTGAGATGATGGGGTCCTGGGATGATGGGGTCCAGAGATGATGGGGTCCTGGGATGATGAGGTCCTGGGATGATGGGGTCCTGGGATGATGGGGTTCTGGGATGATGGGGTCCTGAGATGATGGGGTCCTGAGATGATGGGGTCCTGGGATGACGGGGTCCTGGGATGATGGGGTCCTGAGATGATGGGGTCCTGAGATGATGGGGTCCTGGGATGATGGGGTCCTGGGATGATGGGGTCCTGAGATGATGGGGTCCTGGGATGATGGGGTCCTGGGATGATGGGGTCCTGGGATGATGGGGTCCTGGGATGATGGGGTCCTGAGATGATGGGGTCCTGGGATGATAGGGTCCTGGAATGATGGGGTCCTGGGATGATGGGGTCCTGGGATGATTCGGTCCTGGGATGATGGGGTCCTGGGATGATGGGGTCCTAAATGATTATCAAATGAATGAATGCATATTGACTGACTACATGTGTTATGGTAATCTATCGACATAACCTGCAGCTTCCAGGACCTGCAGCTTCCAGGACCTGCAGCTTCCAGGACTGGGAGCTTCCAGGACCTGCAGCTTCCAGGACTGGGAGCTTCCAGGACCTGCAGCTTCCAGGACTGGGAGCTTCCAGGACTGGGAGCTTCTAGGCGCCTCGTCTTACCTGAGGACAGAAAGGTTCAACACAGCCAGGAGGGAGGAAGGCTACCTCTCTCCCACACCCACCCGAGGGCTACCCAGCCGAGAGTTTGCCCTGCGTTAGGGCTAGCTGGAGAGAGAGAGAGAGAGAGAGAGAGAGAGAGAGAGAGAGAGAGAGAGAGAGAGAGAGAGAGAGAGAGAGAGAGAGAGAGAGAGGGGGAGACTATACCCAGCTCCGTCATAATCAAAGTTGTGGCCTCAAACGCCAGCAACATACATGTGTTACCACTCAGCTGTTACCCTCAGCAGACGACGAGTCTTGTGGGGTAACCCTCCACTACTGACCCAGACGACGCCGCCGCCCAGGGCAAGATGTGGTAAGGTTTCTCACAGTGCACGACCTCCGCCTTCCGGTGTGTGTGAGGCTATACGCACACCCACACACACACACACACACACACACACACACACTCCCTCACACACGCCTCTGGACACCACCCGTCAACCACCCATCCCACAGGTCATGAATACATACATACATACATACATACATACATACATACATACATAGAGGAATTCAAAAAACAGCAGACCACTGGGTGGTAACGAGGCTGTTTATGTTAGTGGAGGACAACAGAAACTCATGGATTAATGTGGTAATGTTACACACATTATTGAAGTCTTATTATTGAAGTCTTCCATCATCTTGAATATCTGTATCAGACTGAGAATATTCCCTACACTTATACTTTACTGTCGTAAGTGAGAATTTTCCCTACACTTATACTTTACTGTCGTGAGTGAGAATATATTGGTACAACTTCATTTATGATGAAAAGTGGATGTTCATTTTTCTGTGTTCAGAACTACACCGTCAACTTTGATAACCAGGACCAGTTCATACTGAGTCTCACACCTTAGTTGTTGCACACGGAGGAGGCACACGTGTGGGTAATTATACATCTGCACGGTACGTTACGGCACGGCACGGCACGGTACGGTACGGTACAGTACGGGACGGTACTCAACGGTACAGCACGGTACGATACTAAACGGTACAGTACGGTACGGGACGGTACAGTACGGTACAGTACGGGACGGTACTCTACGGTACAGCGCGGTACAGTACGCTACGGGACGGTACGGTACGGGACGGTATGGTATGGTACGTGGAGGGAGTTTTTGAGCTCGTGGCCCCCATCTCTTGAACATGTCCTCAGTCATCACCTACCTTCATTCCCCGCCATCATGCTATACAATATTTCTATACATTCTTGTTTCACAAGTTTCCTACTTATTTTCCTGTTGTGTCCTCTGGTTGCTCTGTCCTTACATCTCTCAAAGAACTGTTCATCAAACATACAATCTATTTCTCCTAATAACTGAACGGATGTGATCAGATTATCCCTCACTCTTCTCTCTTCCTATGTGGGCAAATTTATAGCCTCTACCCTTTCTTTGCCGTGTGTGTGTGTGTGTGTGTGTGTGTGTGTGTGTGTGTGTGTGTGTGTGTGTGTGTGTGTACAGCCATGACAGAAACAAACAACCTACTACCACCAGCGGAGTCTGACTTTTTCTTTACGACTGATAAATATGTTATACACACCAGCCCTTCACCTCTGCCCATTTTTGTTTAGGGTCTAGACGCAGGGGGAGGTAAGGGACACAGGGGGAGGTAAGGGACACAAGGGAGGTAAGGGGCACAAGGGAGGTGGAGGTGGTGGAGACGGGGTGAGGTGGTGGCGTGTCCCAGGTCATGCTGGGGTGGACAGTATGATGTGTGTGGCGGGGCGACCACACCTGGGTTGCCAGGTGGCGGGATGGGATCTCCACGTCTGGGATGGCGACGCTGCCCGGGCGTCTTGCTTGGGTGATGCTAAACATGAGAGAGAGAGAGAGAGAGAGAGAGAGAGAGAGAGAGAGAGAGAGAGAGAGAGAGAGAGAGAGAGAGAGAGAGAGAGAGAGAGAGAGTTGTGACCCTGCAGGTCACACTTGTGTTCTGACTCAGCCTTGGACAGACCTGGCGTCACTACGGGTCACGTGGGGTAACCGTCACACACCAGTGGACTTAGCCACTCTCCTCCTGGTCTGTGTGTCTGGTCACCACACATACTACCACCAGCTGTGTCTGGTCACCACACATACTACCACCAGCTGTGTCTGGTCACCACACATACTACCACCAGCTGTGTCTGGTCACCACACATACTACCACCAGCTGTGTGTGGTAACAAGTGTAGGCTGGAGACGTCAGTAAAGTCACATAATCAATACAGAGCAGGTGATCAATGCACCGTACGTAACAAACTCTACAAAGCTAAACTGAACATGACTTCAAAAATGTCATTGTTTACTTTCACAGAAACACACACCCACGCCACAACCACACGGAGCCCATCCCAGCTGGTACAGCCCCATCCCAACCATTGTCAACATCACCCCAGCTGGTACAGCCCCATCCCAACCATTGTCAACATCACCCCAGCTGGTACAGCCCCATCTCAACCATTGTCAACATCATCCCAGCTGGTACAGCCCCATCTCAAGCATTGTCAACATCATCCCAGCTGGTACAGACCGCAGAGTGTACATCACCCACTATGCAACGAACATCCTTCCCTCTATAGCACTGCTGTTTTAGCTTATTTTCTCTGGGTATTTTGAGCGTTTGCCTACCGTCAGCAGGACTTATGTTGGCTATCATTTGAGTGTGTGTGTGTGTGTGTGTGTGTGTGTGTGTGTGTGTGTGTGTGTGCGCGCGCGCGCGTGTGTGTCATCAGAAGTAGCGTCAGTACCTGGCTGGTAGTAAGCACCCCGCCAGGTACTGGCCACCAAGCAGGAGGCAGACCTCACTAAGTCAGGTCAGGCCACCACTCTGTTCCACCTCCACCCACGACTGTCCAGATTGTGACCACGTAATGATAAAAGCCACATCCTGACCTGACCTGACCTGACCTGACCTGACCTGATCTGACCTGCATGTGAACCATCTGGAGTGAGTCAAACATTGGTGAGTTATCATTTATGAATCTCGGAAGGTGATGGATGATGATGAGTGGCTGTTGTTGACCACCACCACCACCACCAGACTGGTATTGCCTCACGATGTAGTAACACCTTCTGCTGCTGATGACCTGCGAGCCACTCCAACGTTACTGACACCTACAACATTATTGCTCAATAATTGTCTGTACAGATGTATACTATGCATTTATCATCTGTATGGTGCATGTACATTGCCTTCTTGAGGACGTGAAGTGTTTTAGATATCTGGGAGTGGATCTGGCAGCGGATGGAACCATGGAAGCGAAGTGAATCATAGGGTGGGGGAGGAGGCGAAAATTCTGGGAGCCTTGAAGAATGTTTGGAAGTCGAGAACATTATCTCGGAAAGCAAAAATGGGTATGTTTGAAGGAATAGTGGTTCCAACAATGTTGTATGGTTGCGAGGCGTGGGCTATGGATAGAGTTGTGCGCAGGAGGGTGGATGTGCTGGAAATGAAATGTCTGAGGACAATGTGTGGTGTGAGGTGGTTTGATCGAGTAAGTAATAATAGGGTAAGAGAGATGTGTGGTAATAAAAAGAGTGTGGTTGAGAGAGCAGAAGAGGGTGTTTTGAAATGGTTTGGTCACATGGAGAGAAAGAGTGAGGAAAGATTGACCAAGAGGATATATGTGTCGGAGGTGGAGGGAACGAGGAGAAGTGGGAGACCAAATTGGAGGTGGAAAGATGGAGTGAAAAAGATTTTGAGTGATCAGGGCCTGAACATGCAGGAGGGTGAAAGGCGTGCAAGAAATAGAGTGAATTGGAACGATGTGGTATACCGGGGTCGACGTGCTGTTAATGGATTGAACCAGGGCATGTGAAGCGTCTTGGGTAAACCATGGAAAGTTCTGTGAGGTCTGGATGTGGAAAGGGAGCTGTAGTTTCGGTGCATTATTACATGACAGCTAGAGACTGAGTGTGAACGAATGGGGCTTTTGTTGTCTTTTCCAAGCGCTACCTCGCACACATGAGGGGGGAGGGTGTTGTTATTCCATGTGTGGCGGGGTGGCGATGGGAATGAATAAAGGCAGACAGTATGAATTATGTACATGTGTATATATGTATATGTCTGTGTGTGTATATATATGTATACATTGAGATGTATAGGTATGTATATGTGCTGTGTGTGGACATGTATGTATATACATGTGTATGTGGTTGGGTTGGGCCATTCTTTCGTCTGTTTCTTTGCGCCACCTCGTTAACGCGGGAGACAGCGACAAAGCAAAATAAATTAATAAATATATATATATATATATATATATATATATATATATATATATATATATATATATATATATATATATATATATATGTGTGTGTGTGTGTGTGTGTGTGTGTGTGTGTGTGTGTGTGTGTGTGTGTGCTGAGAGGTGCAACTGGAGGGATGTCTGATCATTATGTTGTGGAGGCGAAGGTGAAGATTTGTAGGGGTTTTCATAAAAGAAGAGAGAATGTTGGGGCGAAGAGAGTGGTGAGAGTAAGTGAGCTTGGGAAGGAGACTTGTGTGAGGACGTACCAGGAGAGACCGAGTACAGAATGGAAAAAGGCGAGAACAAAGGAGGTAAGGGGAGTGGGGGAGGAATGGGATGTATTTAGGGAAGCAGGGATGGCTTGCGCAAAAGATGCATGTGGCATGAGAAGCGTGGGAGGTGGGTTGATTAGAAAGGGTAGTGAGTGTGGGATGAAGTAAGATTATTAGTGAAAGAGAAGAGAGAGGCATTTGGACGATTTTTGCAGGGAAAAAATGCAAATGAGTGGGAGATGTATAAAAGAAAGAGGCTGGAGGTCAAGAGAAAGGTGCAAGTGGAGAAAAAGAGGGCAAATGAGAGTTGGGGTGAGAGAGTATCATTAAATCTTAGGGAGAATAAAAAGATGTTTTGGAAGGAGGTAAATAAAGTGCGTAAGACAAGGGAGCAAATGGGAACTTCAGTGAAGGGCGCTAATGGGGAGGTGATAACAAGTAGTGGTGATGTGAGAAGGAGATGGAGTGAGTATTCTGAAGGTTTGTTGAATGTGTTTGATGATAGAGTGGCAGATATAGGGTGTCTTGGTCGAGGTGGTGTGCAAAGGGAGAGGGTTAGGGAAAATGATTTGGTAAACAGAGAAGAGGTAGTAAAAGCTTTGCGGAAGATGAAAGCCGGCAAGGCAGCGGGTTTGGATGGTATTGCAGTGGAATTTATTAAAAAAGGGGGTGACTGTATTGTTGACTGGTTGGTAAGGTTATCTAATGTATGTATGATTCATGGTGAGGTGCCTGAGGATTGGCGGAATGCTTGCATAGTGCCATTGTACAAAAGGCAAAGGGGATAAGAATGAGTGCTCAATTACAGAGGTATAAGTTTGTTGAGTATTCCTGGTAAATTATATGGGAGGGTATTGATTGAGAGGGTGAAGGCATGTACAGAGCATCAGATTGGGGAAGAGCAGTGTGGTTTCAGAAGTGGTAGAGGATGTGTGGATCAGGTGTTTGCTTTGAGGAATGTATGTGAGAAATACTTAGAAAAGCAAATGGATTTGTATGTAGCATTTATGGATCTGGAGAATGGCATATGATAGAGTTGATAGAGATGCTCTGTGGAAGGTATTAAGAATATATGGTGTGGGAGGCAAGTTGTTAGAAGCAGTGAAAAGTTTTTATCGAGAATGTAAGGCATGTGTACGTGTAGGAAGAGAGGAAAGTGATTGGTTCTCAGTGAATGCAGGTTTGCGGCAGGGGTGTGTGATATCTCCATGGTTGTTTAATTTGTTTATGGATGTGGTTGTTAGGGAGGTGAATGAAAGAGTTTTGGAGATACGGGCAAGTATGCAGTCTGTTGTGGATGAGAGAGCTTGGGAAGTGAGTCAGTAGTTGTTCGCTAATGATACAGCGCTGGTGGCTGATTCATGTGAGAAACTGCAGAAGCTGGTGACTGAGTTTGGTAAAGTGTGTGAAAGAAGAAAGTTGAGAGTAAATGTGAATAAGATCAAGGTTAGTAGGTACAATAGGGTTGAGGGTCAAGTCAATTGGGAGGTAAGTTTGAATGGAGAAAAACTGGAGGAAGTAAAGTGTTTTAGATATCTGGGAGTGGATCTGGCAGCGGATGGAACCATGGAAGCGGAAGTGAATCATAGGGTGGGGGAGGGGGCGAAAATTCTTGGAGCCTTGAAGAATGTTTGGAAGTCGAGAACACTATCTCGGAAAGCAAAAATGGGTATGTTTGAAGGAATAGTGGTTCCAACAATGTTGTATGGTTGTGAGGCGTGGGCTATGGATAGAGTTGTGCGTAGGGGGGTGGATGTGCTGGAAATGAGATGTGGACAATATGTGGTGTGAGGTGGTTTGATCGAGTAAGTAATAATAGGGTAAGAGAAATGTGTGGTAATAAAAAGAGTGTGGTTGAGAGAGCAGAAGAGGGTGTTTTGAAATGGTTTGGTCACATGGAGAGAATGAGTGAGGAAAGATTGACGAAGAAGATATATGTGTCGGAGGTGGAGGGAACGAGGAGAAGTGGGAGACCAAATTGGAGGTGGAAAGATGGAGTGAAAAAGATTTTGAGTGATCGGGGCGTGGACATGCAGGAGGGTGAAAGGCGGGCAAGGAATAGAGTGAATTGGATCGATGTGGTATACCGGGGTCGACGTGCTGTCAGTGGATTGAACCAGGGCTTGTGAAGCGTCTGGGGTAAACCATGGAAAGTTCTGTGGGGCCTGGATGTGGAAAGGGAGCTGTGGTTTCGGTGCATTATTACATGACAGCTAGATATTGAGTGTGAACGAATGTGGCCTTTGTTGTCTTTTCCTAGCGCTACCTCGCACACATGAGGGGGGAGGGGGATGTTATTCCATGTGTGGCGGGGTGGCGATGGGAATAAATAAAGGTAGACTGTATGAATTATGTACATGTGTATATATGTATATGTCTGTGTGTGTATATAAATGTATACATTGAGATGTATAGGTATGTATATTTGCGTGTGTGGACGTATATGTATATACATGTGTATGTGGGTGGGTTGTGCCATTCTTTCGTCTGTTTCCTTGCGCTACTTCGCTAACGCGGGAGACAGCGACAAAGCAAAATAATTAAATAAATAAATGAATAAATAAATAAATAAACAAATAAATAAATAAATATTTTTTTTTTTTTATTTTGTTTGGTCGCTGTCTCCCGCATTTGCGAGGTAGCGCAAGGAAACAGAAGAAAGAAATGGCCCAACCCACCCCCATACACATGTATATACACACACGTCCAAACACGCAAACATACACACCCATACATCTCAATGTACACATATATATACACACACAGACACATACATCTACACCCATGAACACAATTCACACTGCCTGCCTTTATTGATTCCCATCGCCACCTCGCCACACATGGAATACCATCCCCCTCCCCCCTCATGTGTGCGAGGTAGCGCTAGGAAAAGATAACAAAGGCCCCTTTCGTTCACACTCAGTCTCCAGCTGTCATGCAATAATGCCCGAAACCACAGCTCCCTTTCCACATCCAGGCCCCACACAGCTTTCCATGGTTTACCCCAGACGCTTCACATGCCCTGATTCAATCCACTGACTGCACGTCAACCCCGGTATACCACATCGATCCAATTCACTCTATTCCTTGCCCGCCTTTCACCCTCCTGCATGTTCAGGCCCCGATCACTCAAAATCTTTTTCACTCCATCTTTCCACATCCAATTTGGTCTCCCACTTCTCCTCGTTCCCTCCACCTCCGACACATATATCCTCTTGGTCAATCTTTCCTCACTTATTCTCTCCATGTGCCCAAACCATTTCAAAACACCCTCTTCTGCTCTCTCAACCACGCTCTTTTTATTTCCACACATCTCTCTTACCCTTACATTACTTACTCGATCAAAGCACCTCACACCACACATTGTCCTCAAACATCTCATTTCCAGCACATCCACCCTCCTGCGCACAATCTATCCATAGCCCACGCCTCGCAACCATACAACATTGTTGGAACCACTATTCCTTCAAACATACCCATTTTTGCTTTCCGAGATAATGTTCTCGACTTCCACACATTCTTCAATGCTCCCAGGATTTTCGCCCCCTCCCCCACCCTATGATCTACTTCCGCTTCCATGGTTCCATCCGCTGCCAGATCCACTCCCAGATATCTAAAACACTTTACTTCCTCCAGTTTTTCTCCATTCAAACTTACCTCCCAATTGACTTGACCCTCTACCCTACTGTACCTAATAACCTTGCACTTATTCACATTTACTCTTAACTTTCTTCTTTCACACACTTTACCAAACTCAGTCACCAGCTTCTGCAGTTTCTCACATGAATCAGCCACCAGCGATGTATCATCAGCGAACAACAACTGACTCACTTCCCAAGCTCTCTCATCCACAACAGACTTCATACTTGCCCCTCTTTCCAAAACTCTTGCATTCACCTCCCTAACAACCCCATCCATAAACAAATTAAACAACCATGGAGACATCACACACCCCTGCCGCAAACCTACATTCACTGAGAACCAATCACTTTCCTCTCTTCCTACACGTACACATGCCTTACATCCTCGATAAAAACTTTCCACTGCTTCTAACAACTTGCCTCCCACACCATATATTCTTAATACCTTCCACAGAGCATCTCTATCAACTTTATCATATGCCTTCTCCAGATCCATAAATTCTACATACAAATCCATTTGCTTTTCTAAGTATTTCTCACATACATTCTTCAAAGCAAACAACTGATCCACACATCCTCTACCACTTCTGAAACCACACTGCTCTTCTCCAATCTGATGCTCTGTACATGCCTTCACCCTCTCAATCAATATCCTCCCATATAATTTACCAGGAATACTCAACAAACTTATACCTCTGTAATTTGAGCACTCACTCTTATCCCCTTTGCCTTTGTACAATGGCACTATGCACGCATTCCGCCAATCCTCAGGCACCTCACCATGAGTCATACATACATTAAATAACCTTACCAACCAGTCAACAATACAGTCACCCCGTTTTTTAATAAATTCCACTGCAATACAATCCATACCTGCTGCCTTGCCGGCTTTCATCTTCCGCAAAGCTTTTACTACCTCTTCTCTGTTTACCAAATCATTTTCCCTAACCCTCTCCCTTTGCACACCACCTCGACCAAGACACCCTATATCTGCCACTCTATCATCAAACACATTCAACAAACCTTCAAAATACTCACTCCATCTCCTTCTCACATCACCACTACTTGTTATCACCTCCCCATTAGCGCCCTTCACTGAAGTTCCCATTTGCTCCCTTGTCTTACGCACTTTATTTACCTCCTTCCAGAACATCTTTTTATTCTCCCTAAAATTTAATGATACTCTCTCACCCCAACTCTCATTTGCCCTCTTTTTCACCTCTTGCACCTTTCTCTTGACCTCCTGTCTCTCTCTTTTATACATCTCCCACTCAATTGCATTTTTTTCCTGCAAAAATCGTCCAAATGCCTCTCTCTTCCCTTTCACTAATAATCTTACTTCTTCATCCCACCACTCACTACCCTTTCTAATCAACCCACCTCCCATGCTTCTCATGCCACAAGCATCTTTTGCGCAATCCATCACTGATTCCCTAAATACATCCCATTCCTCCCCCACTCCCCATACTTCCATTGTTCTCACCTTTTTCCATTCTGTATTCGGTCTCTCCTGGTACTTCCTCACACAAGTCTCCTTCCCAAGCTCACTTACTCTCACCACCCTCTTCACCCCAATGATCAGACATTCCTCCAGTTGCACCTCTCAGGGCATTTACATCCAAAAGTCTCTCTTTCGCTCGCCTGTCAATCAACACGTAATCCAATAACGCTCTTTGGCCATCTCTCCTACTTACATACGTATACTTATGTATATCTCGCTTTTTAAACCAGGTATTCCCAATCACCAGTCCGTTTTCGGCACATAAATCTACAAGCTCTTCACCATTTCCATTTACAACACTGAACACCCCATGTATACTAATTATTCCCTCAACTGCCACATTACTCACCTTTGCATTCAAATCACCCATCACTATAACCCGGTCGCGTGCATCAAAACCACTAACACACTCATTCAGCTGCTCCCAAAACACTTGCCTCTCATGATCTTTCTTCTCATGCCCAGGTGCATATGCACCAATAATCACCCATCTCTCTCCATCAACTTTCAGTTTTACCCATATTAATCGAGAATTTACTTTCTTACATTCTATCACATACTCCCACAACTCCTGTTTCAGGAGTAGTGCTACTCCTTCCCTTGCTCTTGTCCTCTCACTAACCCCTGACTTCACTCCTAAGACATTCCCAAACCACTCTTCCCCTTTACCCTTGAGCTTCGTTTCACTCAGAGCCAAAACATCCAGGTTCCTTTCCTCAAAAATAACTACCTATCTCTCCTTTTTTCACATCTTGGTTACATCCACACACATTTAGACACCCCAATTTGAGTCTACGAGTAGGATGAGCACTCCCCGCGTGACTCCTTCTGTTTCCCATTTTTTAGAAAGTTAAAAATACAAGGAGGGGAGGATTTCTGGCCCCCGCTCCCGTCCCCTCTAGTCGCCTTCTACGACACGTGAGGAATGCGTGGGAAGTATTCTTTCACCCCTATCCCCAGGGATAATATACACACATATATATATATATATATATATATATATATATATATATATATATATATATATATATATATATATATACATACACACTCACACATACACACACACACACACACACACACATATATATATATATACATATGAAAAGTGTAAGAAATAATTTAGAAAACTGAAACTTCTAGCTTGAAATGAACTGAAAAAATGAATGTCACATAATGGTTCAGCCTCTGGCTATGGAAACGGGAAATGTATAATTTATTTACACAAACGTTAGTAGTAGTTTTCATCAATTTAACCACTGTATCCTAATGCCTTGACCACTTCTCTTAACATGAAACTGGAATATTGGCTTATGATGTTTCTCAATTGTCTTCATTACACAAAGTACAACCATATCTTGGATACATGAGGGTAGGTAGTTGGTCATCCGCCATAATAAAGCCTTGACAAACCAAAAAGTTTATCTGGACCTCAACTTTTCCAGTACATTCATGAAAAACACCTTTTTGCTTTCCATCTCTATCACTTTGAAAAAATGCTCCCTTTGTTCACATTTCAATGAAAGAATAAGCTTCAATGTCTAAGCTACATTCTTTTCCAATTTCACTATTTTCTTGTCAGAGCACCATGTATGAAAACTATCACTATATATATATATATATATATATATATATATATATATATATATATATATATATATTTTTTTTTTTTTTTTTTTTTTTTTATACTTTGTCGCTGTCTCCCGCGTTTGCGAGGTAGCGCAAGGAAACAGACGAAAGAAATGGCCCAACCCCCCCCCCATACACATGTACATACACACGTCCACACACGCAAATATACATACCTACACAGCTTTCCATGGTTTACCCCAGACGCTTCACATGCCTTGATTCAATCCACTGACAGCACGTCAACCCCGGTATACCACATCGACTCCAATTCACTCTATTCCTTGCCCTCCTTTCACCCTCCTGCATGTTCAGGCCCCGATCACACAAAATCTTTTTCACTCCATCTTTCCACCTCCAATTTGGTCTCCCTCTTCTCCTCGTTCCCTCCACCTCCGACACATATATCCTCTTGGTCAATCTTTCCTCACTCATTCTCTCCATGTGCCCAAACCATTTCAAAACACCCTCTTCTGCTCTCTCAACCACGCTCTTTTTATTTCCACACATCTCTCTTACCCTTACGTTACTTACTCGATCAAACCACCTCACACCACACATTGTCCTCAAACATCTCATTTCCAGCACATCCATCCTCCTGCGCACAACTCTATCCATAGCCCACGCCTCGCAACCATACAACATTGTTGGAACCACTATTCCTTCAAACATACCCATTTTTGCTTTCCGAGATAATGTTCTCGACTTCCACACATTCTTCAAGGCTCCCAGAATTTTCGCCCCCTCCCCCACCCTATGATCCACTTCCGCTTCCATGGTTCCATCCGCTGCCAGATCCACTCCCAGATATCTAAAACACTTCACTTCCTCCAGTTTTTCTCCATTCAAACTCACCTCCCAATTGACTTGACCCTCAACCCTACTGTACCTAATAACCTTGCTCTTATTCACATTTACTCTTAACTTTCTTCTTTCACACACTTTACCAAACTCAGTCACCAGCTTCTGCAGTTTCTCACATGAATCAGCCACCAGCGCTGTATCATCAGCGAACAACAACTGACTCACTTCCCAAGCTCTCTCATCCCCAACAGACTTCATACTTGCCCCTCTTTCCAAAACTCTTGCATTCACCTCCCTAACAACCCCATCCATAAACAAATTAAACAACCATGGAGACATCACACACCCCTGCCGCAAACCTACATTCACTGAGAACCAATCACTTTCCTCTCTTCCTACACGTACACATGCCTTACATCCTCGATAAAAACTTTCCACTGCTTCTAACAACTTGCCTCCCACACCATATATTCTTAATACCTTCCACAGAGCATCTCTATCAACTCTATCATATGCCTTCTCCAGATCCATAAATGCTACATACAAATCCATTTGCTTTTCTAAGTATTTCTCACATACATTCTTCAAAGCAAACACCTGATCCACACATCCTCTACCACTTCTGAAACCACACTGCTCTTCTCCCAATCTGATGCTCTGTACATGCCTTCACCCTCTCAATCAATATCCTCCCATATAATTTACCAGGAATACTCAACAAACTTATACCTCTGTAATTTGAGCACTCACTCTTATCCCCTTTGCCTTTGTACAATGGCACTATGCACGCATTCCGCCAATCCTCAGGCACCTCACCATGAGTCATACATACATTAAATAACCTTACCAACCAGTCAACAATACAGTCACCCCGTTTTTTAATAAATTCCACTGCAATACAATCCAAACCTGCTGCCTTGCCGGCTTTCATCTTCCGCAAAGCTTTTACTACCTCTTCTCTGTTTACCAAATCATTTTCCCTAACCCTCTCACTTTGCACACCACCTCGACCAAGACACCCTATATCTGCCACTCTATCATCAAACACATTCAACAAACCTTCAAAATACTCACTCCATCTCCTTCTCACATCACCACTACTTGTTATCACCTCCCCATTAGCGCCCTTCACTGAAGTTCCCATTTGCTCCCTTGTCTTACGCACTTTATTTACCTCCTTCCAGAACATCTTTTTATTCTCCCTAAAATTTAATGATACTCTCTCACCCCAACTCTCATTTGCCCTCTTTTTCACCTCTTGCACCTTTCTCTTGACCTCCTGTCTCTCTCTTTTATACATCTCCCACTCAATTGCATTTTTTTCCTGCAAAAATCGTCCAAATGCCTCTCTCTTCCCTTTCACTAATAATCTTACTTCTTCATCCCACCACTCACTACCCTTTCTAATCAACCCACCTCCCATGCTTCTCATGCCACAAGCATCTTTTGCGCAATCCATCACTGATTCCCTAAATACATCCCATTCCTCCCCCACTCCCCATACTTCCATTGTTCTCACCTTTTTCCATTCTGTACTCGGTCTCTCCTGGTACTTCCTCACACAAGTCTCCTTCCCAAGCTCACTTACTCTCACCACCCTCCTCACCCCAATGATCAGACATTCCTCCAGTTGCACCTCTCAGGACATTTACATCCAAAAGTCTCTCTTTCGCTCGCCTGTCAATCAACACGTAATCCAATAACGCTCTTTGGCCATCTCTCCTACTTACATACGTATACTTATGTATATCTCGCTTTTTAAACCAGGTATTCCCAATCACCAGTCCGTTTTCAGCACATAAATCTACAAGCTCTTCACCATTTCCATTTACAACACTGAACACCCCATGTATACCAATTATTCCCTCAACTGCCACATTACTCACCTTTGCATTCAAATCACCCATCACTATAACCCGGTCGCGTGCATCAAAACCACTAACACACTCATTCAGCTGCTCCCAAAACACTTGCCTCTCATGATCTTTCTTCTCATGCCCAGGTGCATATGCACCAATAATCACCCATCTCTCTCCATCAACTTTCAGTTTTACCCATATTAATCGAGAATTTACTTTTTTACATTCTATCACATACTCCCACAACTCCTGTTTCAGGAGTAGTGCTACTCCTTCCCTTGCTCTTGTCCTCTCACTAACCCCTGACTTCACTCCTAAGACATTCCCAAACCACTCTTCCCCTTTACCCTTGAGCTTCGTTTCACTCAGAGCCAAAACATCCAGGTTCCTTTCCTCAAAAATAACTACCTATCTCTCCTTTTTTCACATCTTGGTTACATCCACACACATTTAGACACCCCAATTTGAGTCTACGAGTAGGATGAGCACTCCCCGCGTGACTCCTTCTGTTTCCCATTTTTTAGAAAGTTAAAAATACAAGGAGGGGAGGATTTCTGGCCCCCGCTCCCGTCCCCTCTAGTCGCCTTCTACGACACGTGAGGAATGCATGGGAAGTATTCTTTCACCCCTATCCCCAGGGATAATATACATATATATATATATATATATATATATATATATATATATATATATATATATACATACACACACACACATACACACACACACACACACACACACACACACACATATATATATATATACATATGAAAAGTGTAAGAAATAATTTAGAAAACTGAAACTTCTAGCTTGAAATGAACTGAAAAAATGAATGTCACATAATGGTTCAGCCTCTGGCTATGGAAACGGGAAATGTATAATTTATTTACACAAACGTTAGTAGTAGTTTTCATCAATTTAACCACTGTATCCTAATGCCTTGACCACTTCTCTTAACATGAAACTGGAATATTGGCTTATGATGTTTCTCAATTGTCTTCATTACACAAAGTACAACCATATCTTGGATACATGAGGGTAGGTAGTTGGTCATCCGCCATAATAAAGCCTTGACAAACCAAAAAGTTTATCTGGACCTCAACTTTTCCAGTACATTCATAAAAAAACACCTTTTTGCTTTCCATCTCTATCACTTTGAAAAAATGCTCCCTTTGTTCACATTTCAATGAAAGAATAAGCTTCAATGTCTAAGCTACATTCTTTTCCAATTTCACTATTTTCTTGTCAGAGCACCATGTATGAAAACTATCACTATATATATATATATATATATATATATATATATATATATATATATATATATTTTTTTTTTTTTTTTTTTTTTTTTTTTATACTTTGTCGCTGTCTCCCGCGTTTGCGAGGTAGCGCAAGGAAACAGACGAAAGAAATGGCCCAACCCCCCCCCCATACACATGTACATACACACGTCCACACACGCAAATATACATACCTACACAGCTTTCCATGGTTTACCCCGACGCTTCACATGCCTTGCTTCAATCCACTGACAGCACGTCAACCCCTGTATACCACATGACTCCAATTCACTCTATTTCTTGCCCTCCTTTCACCCTCCTGCATGTTCAGGCCCCGATCACACAAAATCTTTTTCACTCCATCTTTCCACCTCCAATTTGGTCTCCCTCTTCTCCTCGTTCCCTCCACCTCCGACACATATATCCTCTTGGTCAATCTCTCCTCACTCATTCTCTCCATGTGCCCAAACCATTTCAAAACACCCTCTTCTGCTCTCTCAACCACGCTCTTTTTATTTCCACACATCTCTCTTACCCTTACGTTACTTACTCGATCAAACCACCTCACACCACACATTGTCCTCAAACATCTCATTTCCAGCACATCCATCCTCCTGCGCACATCTCTATCCATAGCCCACGCCTCGCAACCATACAACATTGTTGGAACCACTATTCCCTCAAACATACCCATTTTTGCTTTCCGAGATAGTGTTCTCGACTTCCACACATTTTTCAAGGCTCCCAAAATTTTCGCCCCCTCCCCCACCCTATGATCCACTTCCGCTTCCATGGTTCCATCCGCTGACAGATCCACTCCCAGATATCTAAAACACTTCACTTCCTCCAGTTTTTCTCCATTCAAACTCACCTCCCAATTGACTTGACCCTCACCCCTACTGTACCTAATAACCTTGCTCTTATTCACATTTACTCTCATATATATATATACACATATATATATATACACATACATAAATATATATATATATATATATATATATATATATATATATATATATATATATATATATATATATATATATATATATATATATATGAACAATACCTTTTACTTATGCATTCATTCATTACTTCATCTGTATTATATCTTCTATTCGTCTTACTATTTTCGGAGACAACGACAGACGCCTCTTGTGCAGGACGTACTCTCCCCCCCCCCCCCCAGACAACCAGTATAGCTCACCGCTGCCAGCCTCTCACGCCAGATATAACCAGTATCAACCACAGTGTCGGGTCGGGTTGGTTACCTGCACACACGTATACCACAACACCACTATAAACCACTGGCCACCATTACCATCGTACTGACCACCATTACCGCCGTACTGACCACCATTACCATCGTACTGACCACCATTACCATCGTACTGACCACCATTACCGTCGTACTGACCACCATTACCATCGTACTGACCACCATTACCATCGTACTGACCACCATTACCGTCGTACTGACCACCATTACCACCGTACTGACCACCATTACCACCGTACTGACCACCATTACCGTCGTACTGACCACCATTACCATCGTACTGACCACCATTACCGTCGTACTGACCACCATTACCATCGTACTGACCACCATTACCGTCGTACTGACCACCATTACCGTCGTACTGACCACCATTACCATCGTACTGACACCATTACCGTCGTACTGACCACCATTACCGCCGTACTGACCACCATTACCATCGTACTGACCACCATTACCGTCGTACTGACCACCATTACCATCGTACTGACACCATTACCGTCGTACTGACCACCATTACCATCGTACTGACCACCATTACCGTCGTACTGACCACCATTACCGTCGTACTGACCACCATTACCATCGTACTGACCACCATTACCGTCGTACTGACCACCATTACCATCGTACTGACCACCATTACCGTCGTACTGACCACCATTACCGTCGTACTGACCACCATTACCATCGTACTGACACCATTACCGTCGTACTGACCACCATTACCGCCGTACTGACCACCATTACCGTCGTACTGACCACCATTACCGCCGTACTGACCACCATTACCGTCGTACTGACCACCATTACCGTCGTACTGACCACCATTACCATCGTACTGACACCATTACCGTCGTACTGACCACCATTACCGTCGTACTGACCACCATTACCACCGTACTGACCACCATTACCGCCGTACTGACCACCATTACCGCCGTACTGACCACCATTACCGTCGTACTGACCACCATTACCGTCGTACTGACCACCATTACCGCCGTACTGACCACCATTACCGTCGTACTGACCACCATTACCGTCGTACTGACCACCATTACCATCGTACTGACCACCATTACCATCGTACTGACCACCATTACCATCGTACTGACCACCATTACCATCGTACTGACCACCATTACCGTCGTACTGACCACCATTACCATCGTACTGACCACCATTACAGTCGTACTGACCACCATTACCGTCGTACTGACCACCATTACCGTCGTACTGACCACCATTACCACCGTACTGACCACCATTACCGCCGTACTGACCACCATTACCGTCGTACTGACCACCATTACCATCGTACTGACCACCATTACCGTCGTACTGACCACCATTACCATCGTACTGACCACCATTACCGTCGTACTGACCACCATTACCGCCGTACTGACCACCATTACCGTCGTACTGACCACCATTACCACCGTACTGACCACCATTACCGCCGTACTGACCACCATTACCATCGTACTGACCACCATTACCGTCGTACTGACCACCATTACCGTCGTACTGACCACCATTACCGCGTACTGACCACCATTACCGTCGTACTGACCACCATTACCGTCGTACTGACCACCATTACCGTCGTACTGACCACCATTACCGCCGTACTGACCACCATTACCGTCGTACTGACCACCATTACCGTCGTACTGACCACCATTACCGCCGTACTGACCACCATTACCGTCGTACTGACCACCATTACCATCGTACTGACCACCATTACCGCCGTACTGACCACCATTACCGTCGTACTGACCACCATTACCGCGTATGACCACCATTACCGTCGTACTGACCACCATTACCGCCGTACTGACCACCATTACCGCCGTACTGACCACCATTACCATCGTACTGACCACCATTACCATCGTACTGACCACCATTACCGTCGTACTGACCACCATTACCGCCGTACTGACCACCATTACCATCGTACTGACCACCATTACCATCGTACTGACCACCATTACCGTCGTACTGACCACCATTACCGTCGTACTGACCACCATTACCGTCGTACTGACCACCATTACCGTCGTACTGACCACCATTACCGAACTGACCACCATTACCGTCGTACTGACCACCATTACCGTCGTACTGACCACCATTACCACCGTACTGACCACCATTACCGTCGTACTGACCACCATTACCGCCGTACTGACCACCATTACCGCCGTACTGACCACCATTACCGCCGTACTGACCACCATTACCGTCGTACTGACCACCATTACCGTCGTACTGACCACCATTACCACCGTACTGACCACCATTACCGTCGTACTGACCACCATTACCATCGTACTGACCACCATTACCACCGTACTGACCACCATTACCGTCGTACTGACCACCATTACCGCCGTACTGACCACCATTACCATCGTACTGACCACCATTACCGCCGTACTGACCACCATTACCGCCGTACTGACCACCATTACCGTCGTACTGACCACCATTACCATCGTACTGACCACCATTACCGCCGTACTGACCACCATTACCGCCGTACTGACCACCATTACCGTCGTACTGACCACCATTACCATCGTACTGACCACCATTACCGCCGTACTGACCACCATTACCGCCGTACTGACCACCATTACCGTCGTACTGACCACCATTACCATCGTACTGACCACCATTACCGCCGTACTGACCACCATTACCGCCGTACTGACCACCATTACCATCGTACTGACCACCATTACCGCCGTACTGACCACCATTACCGTCGTACTGACCACCATTACCATCGTACTGACCACCATTACCGCCGTACTGACCACCATTACCATCGTACTGACCACCATTACCGCCGTACTGACCACCATTACCGTCGTACTGACCACCATTACCGTCGTACTGACCACCATTACCACCGTACTGACCACCATTACCGCCGTACTGACCACCATTACCGCCGTACTGACCACCATTACCATCGTACTGACCACCATTACCGCCGTACTGACCACCATTACCGCCGTACTAGCAGCCATTAACTTGCGGTTTACTATCATTACCTTGACAGTAAACACTACATAAATGCACACTGGCCACTGTATCTTAACTTCACTTGCTTCTATCTTGAGCCATTATCATGTGGAGATGAGAAATAATCATCTGTATGATACGACCTGCCACCATGATCCTGACCTTTGACCTACAAGCACGAAAAATGTCATTACTTCCTTAACTGGTATGTTAAGCCGAAACATGTTGATCATTACCTGGTATTAATGTTCCACACACACACACACACACACACACACACACACACACATACACACACACAGAGGAGAGCTGCAGAAGGCGGGGTGTCAAGCTGTGATTCAGCAGGTCAGGTCAGGTCAGGTGAATCTTCGTTATAAGATAACTTAGTTCTAAGGTTGTCCATGTGTTGTGTGGTCGTCCAGGTGGGGCATGTGGGGGAGGGGGGGAATGTGGGGGAAGGGGGGGGGGCAATTCTGGATAAAAAGATGACAGATAGCAATATAGAGTGAGCCAGCATGATATATTTCCCTGATATCAGATTGCAGGTTGACAGATATTCCTGAGAATAACGTGGGAAATAATGTGTTCAAGTATTCGTGTGTGATGACCTGGGCAACAGTACACGACCATGATAGCGGGTCACACCAGATATCCTGTGGCGTACCTGATAAGGTCGACCCTGGTGCAGGATGGGGTTAAGATATGCCATAAACTGAATATGTTCAAATATGTTTTACATCAAAAACTACTATACATAGCTCTAATCTTGTCGTGTTCCAAGGTAGCACCGTCGTGTTCATGGGTCGGACCGTCGTGTTCAACAGTCATAGCGTCTTGTTCGCGGGTCGTACCGTTGTGTTCAAGGGTCGTAGCGACATGTACAACATATCATAACAAACTACGCCCAGTGTGCTCCACACAACTGAAATCCAAATATCCTTTAAGACACCAGTGACTCAGACTACGTTCTTGGTCCTTGTCGTACGTACATGTGACTTACAATGATCAATACAATATTACTGAACTCATCATGAAGATTATCTTATCAGTAGTTACCCTCTAACATGACACAAACTACGAGAAACGTGCTGCTAACGATGACACGATTGGTACTAACCATTACATGTATGACGTCACATGTATGACAGGTTCAAGACGAATCATACATCCTTGATGAGTGTGACCACTGTATGATGTATTGTCACTACCTCAACACTCTCGTACAAAAATGATCTCTAATTGTTACTGTCCACCAAACCTCTATATTACCCGTCGCTACTAACTTAATATGATCACTTTTTCGTTAGTGTCCGCCATCTTGGCACAAATCAAGACTATCATGGTACTGACTGACACTGTCATGGTACTGACTGACACTGTCATGGTACTGACTGACACTGTCTTACCACAAGCTGACACTATCTTGCCACTGTCCAACGTCCTCATTACCACACCTGAAGCACCAGTAACTGTTAACAGCTGGTTGTGCTGTCCTGACACCACCTTAACCACCGTCCGCTCCCCCAGCATCCCTTCCTTATATTGACACAACGTTTAAGACGTTGATGGGAGCCGATCTCATCTTGATTTCAGAATGATTATCTCTGGGTCACGTTGTTGTCACAATACAGAGATCGTCGTACGTCAGCTTCCTTAATAGTGAACGAAGCCAAACTGACGAACAAGAGTCGGACACACAACCAAATATCACCAACTTCCGGCAAGATCAAATATTGCTTTGACGAAGCTGAGGTCGAACTAAGAGGATGTGAGGGTTGATATGCCATTTGTCACAAGTTAAAACAATCTTTTCTTCGTGTATAAATATCAAACAACATTTGTGTTCCATGAATCTAAACTACACACAATTACAAATTTCTTTTTTATCTTCGTCTGTGTTCATCAAATATGTCGAATATCATTATCTAAATTGTAGAACCTCTTGTATAGGTGTTGGTTGTGAGGCACACCAGGTGTGGGGAAGGTCCCCACACCTGGTGTGTGTGTGTGTGTGTGTGTATGTGTGTGGGGAAGTTCCCTCCACCATCCCCGCCCCACACACAGGGCGACGCGTCGTGGGACCTACCTTGTAGCAGGTGACCATGGTGGCTTCAACTGTGGCTCCTTCTATACTGTCGCTTTCACCACCGCCACCACCGCCGCAGCCTTCTACGCCCTTTTCCCAGGTTTGCCACGTCACGCCCAATTACACACACACACACACACACACACACACGTAGCCGCCATAAAGGAAGAGATGCCACACATAACAATGGTGATCACTAGACGAGAAAACCACAGGCGACCGACCACTCCTGCGGGCGGTGTGCGCTGCCCATCACCCTCCACGAAACCTCATATCTTTACTTCAGTTCAACTGAAACGACGTATTACAACACCACGTGTGTGATGATGTACCACAACACCACGTGTATGACGATGTATCACAACACCACGTGTGTGATGATGTATTACAACACCACGTGTGTGATGATGTATCACAACACCACGTGTGTGATGATGTATTACAACACCACGTGTGTGATGATGTATCACAACACCACGTGTGTGATGATGTATTACAACACCACGTGTGTGATGATGTATTACAACACCACGTGTGTGATGATGTATCACAACACCACGTGTGTGATGATGTATTACAACACCACGTGTGTGATGATGTATCACAACACCACGTGTGTGATGATGTATCACAACACCACGTGTGTGATGATGTATTACAACACCACGTGTGTGATGATGTATCACAACACCACGTGTGTGATGATGTATCACAACACCACGTGTGTGATGATGTATCACAACACCACGTGTGTGATGATGTATTACAACACCACGTGTGTGATGGGATGTTGAGAATTAGAGAATTTTCTTCATCCACTGTTAACAAAATTTTGGCTCAAAATGAAACATTATGAAGAATGAAACATGAGAGTTCCCACTGATGTTTACTGACCATCTCCAGCCACGTGTACTTGGCGTAGTGAATTACGTTCATCACAACACTTTTCCTCTGAGCTTCCTATATGGTATACTGTATAGCAGCATCTCAAGAGGATGGTATGCGAGGCGAGAGTGCTGGTCATGCACACAGTAGCCAGGTATGTAGGACAGGTGTGTTGGTGGCGCGTGTAAGACAGTTTCACTGGCATGTGTGTGTGTGTGTGTGTGTGTGTGTGTGTGTGTTGTGGTCGTTACGATGGTAGAGCGTGTTACTGGCTCATGTGACCATTAGGCAACATTGTACTTAGGTGTGTGGGGACGCGAGTTCACCAGATGTATGGGACAAGTTGTTAGCCAGGTGTGAAGAAGCAGGTGTTTCGTCCTACTATGTGACGGGTATGTATGAGAGCCAGGTGTGGTGGTGGGGTCAGCAGACAGGTAGCGGGGTCTTGAAAGTGTAAGTCACATGTAAGGGCGCGGCTTGTGTGGTTGCAGGTCGTCCGACCCTCGCTGGCTCCGGCTGGCTTAGGCAAAACCTGCGTGCGCTCCTCAGGGAAGGTAGTCGTGGGGTCTGACCGGAGCAGCGCAGGAGTGGACTTTTTTGGAGGATTTACCCCACAACTGGAGTGGATATCGTGGGTGGAGTGATGGTGGGTGGGTCTGTGTGGATGTGGACGGAGTGCTGATGCGGTCCTCGGCGGTTCCCGGTGTTGGATAAAGTAACGACAAGTAAGAGTGATTCGTGGGTATAGGATTGGTGGTTGACACATGAACAGTCTGACTCATCCTTGGATGCCCAATTTGTAATGTAATATATGGTCAAGCTTGTGGTGGGGGCACACAAGCAGCCAGCTCTCGGGCGCAAAAACCAAAGTGATACCGACAGAAGAGGGAAAGTGAACCAATCGGGAATCAGAAACACTGAATCCAATATAGATGTGAGGAAGAAGCTATCTCTGCTGTCACGACTGCATCATCTTGATGCAAATGATGCATCTATAGCAAGACGTCCACATGTTGGGGCCCCCCATATACTGGGGCCCTCCACATACTTTGGCCCTCCACATGTGGGGACCTCCACATGCTGGGGTCTGCCATAGCCTGGTGCTTAAAAAACCCCTTGTCAGGCATATGGAGAGGGGGAAGGGGAGGGGAGTTCTATAGGGTTGAACTACCCTCAGTGGGGGGGAAGGGTTGGCGTTCTACATGGTTGGGGCGGCCCCACTGGGGGGGGGGGTCGTTCTACTGGTTCACACTGGACCCCAGTGAAGCTGTTCATGAATTATGTAAATATTGAGAGGAAGGTGTACTCCTCAAGGGTGAGTTGCTTGAGTTAACACATGTTTTATGTACAAGTGATGAGAATATTGATTACTGCACGAATATTTACAAACGTGAATATCAATTATTGCAAGAATATTTACATGCATATCATGACTCACCTAATGAAAGTTTATATGTTGGATTATGTACAGATGTTCCATGTATTGTTGCACATTCTTCTATACTGGTACAAAACAAATGAATATAACATAAACATAAAACCTCCAGTCTAGCATCACACCCAGAACAGTATACCCCCTGGTTCCTATTGTTTTACTCATATATATGTATGGAAAGGATCACAATTTTGCGCGTGATCAAGTATATTCCTGCGAGTCCACGGGGAAAATGAAACACTATAATTTCCCAAGTGCACTTTCGTGTAATAATCATATCATCAGGGGAGACACGAGAGAGAAATATAAGTCAGTTGATATACAACGAAGAGACGTAGCTAGGACGCCATTTGGTAAAGACAGGACCAAATGGCGTCTCTTCGTTTATATCAACTGACTGTTATTTTCTGTCGTGTTTCATTTTCCCTGTGGACTCATAGGAATATATATATATATATATATATATATATATATATATATATATATATATATATATATATATATATATATATATTTCATACATATTCGCAACTAGGTTATGTGCTGCCGTTCAGCTACACACGTGTGAGGACTGCTCTCCACCCTACACACGTCTCCTACATCACACACATCGGCCTCACGGAAAAAAATCATGACAGTTATCTGAGGTGTGGCAGAAGCAAGGTAAACACTTGACCAATATGGTGGCGACAGGTCCTGGTCAGAGAAGTCAGGAACGCAACGCTGAAGGTCGTGATGATAATTATCTGTCCGCGAGGGAAGGAATCAGTAACAAAGAACTTTTCTCTTGTGTGTGGCAGCAGCTACCGTTTAAGATGGGCAAGGCTACGACACAGACGTAGCTAGTTCCATCTTCCTGCGCTCACTACACAGGAGACAACGCTTCACAAGCACCTGGCTAGGGTTATTTACAATGGGGACCTTACGTGTTCCTCACCATCACCACGGGCCGCCTCCCACTCTATATATATGATCAGTTATGGATATTTATTACTACCATTAGTCTGTATTTTTCTTACTTTTTTTTTGTCTTGATGTAGGATATAGTGAGGAGTGTCGTCCTCTCTAAGAGGGTAGCGGTGATCCCTGGGCGAGCTAGGCTACAGCACCCGCGAAGTCCCTCACGCACCGCTGGACTGTGACATTCTTTATGCCTGCTCAGTACATAGCCAGGATATTTGTGTATGCCTCTCAGACGTGACGAGACTTTAATCTTATCTTCTGTAGTACTTACAGTAACTACGCAGTATCAATGACGCGGTGAGCATTCAGTCTGAACATACTGTGTTTTAGAAACTGATGGGGCACATCCCTCCCAGTCCACAGGGTAGCCACCTACAGTCTGGGCGGATATATAGGTTGATCTCTCCTCCCTTTACATTCGTAAGTGTTATTGGGGGAAGGAGGTGACCCAGTAGAGGGTCGCATCAAAGTTTGCTAAAACAGAATTCTGCTGATAGAATGTTTATATATGTGCTTTTAACGCACGCTGGTGTTCTTGATCACTACCAAGTAGTTTTGCTTCATCAACAAGGTTTATGGCTTTCATAAAAGACGCATTTACCTATATGGTGGAAGGAGCCCCAAGATGAGGTTTTATTCCAGTCTACAGGCCATGAAAACGGATCTGTGTTTGATCACAGTAGACACCAAGTGCGATATCAACGTTTGTCCGGATCTTTCTACATTCATTGATACGAGGCTAAAATATCAAGGCTGGAGTGATTCAAACGCTTTGGACTTAAAATTCAGAGAAAGACATCATTAACCAGTGATAAAGTGGGGTGTCATGACCATCGAGCGACTCACCTTTGTTCCCCCACAGCAGCTTTGCTTGGGATTGGTGGAGACGCCGACACAATGAGCCAGATGATCTAAACAGTTGAATAACTCAAGAATAAACTCAGCAACATATACATCGCACCCAAACCAACTATATCGTTTGTGTATATATGACGGTAATATGAATATATCGTTTGTGTATATATGACGGTAATATGAATATATCGTTTGTGTATATATGACGATAATATGAATATATCGTTTGTGTATATATGACGGTAATATGAATATATCGTTTGTGTATATGTTTATATGAAGGTAACATGGATACGTATATCGTTTGTGTATATGAAGGTAATATGAATATAAAGTACCAGCATCAGGTGAGGCACAAATGGTCAATTATAAAAGGCCATATTGATTGTCTACACACATTTTCCTTACCTTCGATACATCCTGCATGAGGATATCAGTACCTGGTTACCTACAGCTTCCTGCATGTTCAGTGAGCCACATGTTGCGTGCACAGTTAGAGCCATGTTTATAAACTAACATTTAATGTAATGATCATCTCATATATAAATCGACCTTAAACAGTGTACTCAGCATTATCTACCTTAAACTAGTGTCAGTTTAGGTTCAATAATGTGAAGCTTGTTATCTATACCATGGGAAAGTGTGTTGATGTGTGTCTCGCTGTCATAACATGTTCAGATGACTGCAAACTATTTCATCATAAGATCTAATAAAAAAGACTTCATAAAACCCGTTAAACTATCTTCTTCTATTCAGATCATTCGTTACGGTGGTGTTGTTATCTTTTCATTGTAGCCGTAGTAAGTTTGGTAAGGCTGGTCTCGTGTGTGACCCTGCCAATGATGACGTTCATCTCTAAGAATAATTTACACCACCTGTCAGGTCCTCACCCCTCATGATATATTGTGAGACGTACACGTGTGTACCTTGTATGTTGTTATGTGATGCCGAACGTGTGCACGTAACATGCTGCTTTGTGTCGTCTAGTGAAGAGACGAGTGGCTAAAATCTATGACTGAAGGTAGAATCCAGTAAGAGATTTTGTTACTAAACGTTATTCTAAGATATAAGAAAAAATAGAGTTAATGACTGACAAGGTATTTTTGGAAGTGCGCTGTGGTACTAGGAAGTGTGTGGAGCTACAGGAGTGAGTGTGGATAACAATAGCACGTTGAGTGCCGTCTGTGACGATGGAATTACTGACATGTAATGTGGCATGAGGGAACCAGATACAGCGACACAAGACGCGGAGGAGAAGGCTGTGGTGCCACGCTGTATGAGGCAACACTGACGAATACCTAGCAGACAGATGGGCGGAGTCAGAAGCAGGACTGGCAGTTCTTAGATTGCAAGTTATCTGTAAACATCTGTATCAACGTATACTTCAGCCGTTCTACTAATGCCTGACACTGATTTCAAAACGTTTGCCACATAAGAATGAGTTGCGTTTGGGGCAATGGCAGTATTTTTGCCAAGAAGACACGATCTTCAATAGTTAACGAGCACTTTGATATATACAAATGGTCCCAAACGTTTAAACATTTGTGTATACGAAGGATGTAATCGGCCATCGTGTTTTAGTGTATCGAAAAGACTTCTTGCGTCAGCCTGCTCCGTCAATAGGCTAATCGATATAGCCTTCTGTAAATGTTGTAATGCAATTTGCATATACAGCTATAAGATAAAAGGAAAATCCAAAAGTTTAACCTCATATTACATGTTTACATCACTTCAGGTCAGATCATACCTCACATCCCGTAACCTTATCATGATGTATCATCCCACACTACAACCGACAGCATCTGAAGCCAATATTCATATCCTAGTGAATAAATGTTTTTCTTTATTAGTCATCTTTACCTATTCAGACAGAAGCAAAACGAAAACTGTCTGATCCAGCAATATGTCAGTCAGATGATGACCCAACACCTGGCCTGTACTTTCTATGGTCTAACCTAACCAGTAATAACTGAACACCTGTCCATCAAACAATTAATCTTGTCACTTACCTTCCCCAGCCCGGCAGGTGCACAGCTTCAGTCACAAGCCACAAGACTTGCAACAAAATAATGACTTATATTATTTTCAAACACACACACTATCGTCAGGTTATGTATATATTTCTAAAGGCCGTATTGTATCTTAGCCATTTATTTCCGGTATATGTTACCATATTTCCACCATATTGTTCACTAATCACTCTAATCATTGAAATATTTTCAAGTATATGCTTACTGTTCTGCTTAATGTGTTACGTTACATCCACCGTACTGATCACTAATCATTAGATATGTTACGATGTTTCCAATATTTTGATCACTAATTATATTGATCACTATTCATTTGCTACAATGTTTCCAATACATTGATCAATAATCATCATATTGTTACTGATCAATCTAATGTTGCAGTATTTCCCCTGCACTAATCACTTATCATCATACTATTTACTAATCACTTTATATGATGCCGTATTTCCATCACATTGATCATTTATCATTCTATTGTTCACTTATTACTTTGGTATGTTGCGATATCTCCACTCCAGTGATCACTAATGACCCTATTGTTCACTAATCACTTAGATATGTTGCTCTATTTCTACCATACTGATCACCAATCATATCATTGTTCACTGATTACATTAAGATATTCCAGCACTTCCAATCACTGATCAATAATCACTGTATTCGTACCATACTTATTACGAATCATCGCATGTTGCAATATATCACCAATCAACACGTTGCAATGTTTTCACCATATCATTACCAAGCACTATATGTAGCAGTATTTCCACCATACCTACCTACGTCACTGTATGATGCAGTATATGTCCAACAATGTTAAACAACTGCTTCATATCTTGTAATTCCTCTCATATTTTTCACTTATCACATTGTATCAAGACTTCCACCACATTGTTCACAAATCCTTACGATCATTTTAGATCACACGTATTATCACCATGTGATGACTAGTCAGTGTATGGTGCAGTGATGTCACCATACTTTCTCTCACTTGTAAACACTGTAGAAATGTTCAAATTTTATTATCTCACTGTATAGTGTCACATCACAGACTGACTCACTGCTGGTCTGGGTACATGAGCGACACATGAGTACAGTCGTCCTGTAATGCACACGTACCGCGTCTTGCCTCCATTGAGGTCAGGTCAAGTGGCAACTGCGGCGGTTGGTTGACCTGCTGGTCCCAGAGTGACAGCCTCACGGGCAGCTAACGAGCGGGAGGGCCAACGATCGTTTGAAACTTGCATAAACAAACCTGAGAATAATTCCATAAAGTTTTACCTTTGTATTTTCAAGGCTGAACCAGCGGAGGTTTTCCAGACGGTTGCCAGTAGAATGTGTTCCTCAGCCCAGGGATCATATTGGTACATCTATACCTCGCCAAGCTCCGCTACCTGGCTATCCTCCACCAGGTTGACCAAAACAAAACACAATATTCAAGTTGGGGACGCATCAGTGAACGATGAAAAGGCCGAGGAGTAATTTCTTTGTTATAATTCTACTGCCCGTCTTATAATGACTAGAATATTTTCTTTTCATCTTCTTTTGCTGTCTATTTTCACAGCTTACTTGACTTTTCGACGCCAGACATCAGTTGATCAACAAAACTCCCACTGCACTTATCTTCTCGCGTGATTCGGAATTTATGGAATTTGGAATTCATTGCAACGTTGCCTAAACACTTCCCATATTCGTGGCGCCACGTCCTGCATTATCCAATATCACTTTCCTTAACTTTATCTAGAATTGGTGTTAAAGTTGGCTTTTTTCACTTTACAAAGTAGGAGTGAAGAACCATTATGTAACCTATTACGGAAATTAGAAAATCTGTCGTGCTTCTTCTTCGTATGATATAAAGTATGTAACACCTCACTGTGTTTAGGGTAACGTATGAGTCAAGATTCTGTGGCTGTCTAGGCTTGTGTGTGGCAACACTGTGTGGGTCGCCACCATCGCATCGCCACCAGTACAACCGTTCGTCTCCAACGCTTTACTTCTAAGCTTTGTGTTGACTACGATATTCATTCTTTATCTCCTCTGTTGTAAATGTCAATAATACGTTATCAGAAAAGTCATACACGTGATCACGAGTGCTGGTTGATCATTGGTGGTCAGACAGAAGGTAATGGGACTGTGTGTGTGTGTGTGTGTGTGTGTGTGTGTGACAGTGAGAGAGAAGTACACGCAAATTTGTCAAACATGAACAATTTTGTTGAAAGCCAAAGGATTTACTCTTTTGTCTTGAGGAAATATATAAAACTAACACCAAAAATATAATGGAATGAAACAATCAGACAGTACCCAAAAACAATGATATCAATACAACAGACAAATGTAATATGAGACAGAAAATAAACAGTAGTTGGATTGGATGTAAGATTTTCGATAAACGGAACACTACAAAATGCTTTCAGTCCAATATACACAGTGAGGCTTTAAATGTATGTTGGATCGAGATATATTGGTGAATATAGATGGATAAAGTTAGGGGGTTTAGTATGATGTTAACACTGGTAAACAAATTACGAGTCTCTGACCGCCACACGTCGACTCCAGCCAGGCTCCCACCAGTGCTGGCTGCCTCCCCGCCCGAGCGATGTGTTAAACTTGAAAGTGTTCATACATACCTGGGGTACAGACATATGGGAGATATGGCACATGAGAACATTACTACTGACTTATTCCTTCTTAGAAAAAAAAGTTGGTGATATATTGTTATAAGTATATATACAGTTATGACAAAGCTATTAATCTATGTTTAAACCATCCACACAAAATGTATATTTTTGAGATATCGCCAGAAATAATACAAGAAAATGAGCAGTTTGCAACTTCTAGTTTGTTATTTATTGATGTCATGGCGAAGGTTTCTGGCCATGTTCTTAAGAATATCAGGAAAAGAAACAACGAAATTGGAATGTCAAATACTAGTGGTTTTTGCGTTTATATTTGTACTGCGAACATAGTGTCTTGGAAATCCATATAAAAAGAATCATCAACCTAACCCAACCTAACCATATGATGAACAAGTAACATTAGGAACATGTGATGAGTACACGTTAACCAACCTGTCTATACTGATCATTAATTATATATTCTATTTTTCTTGCGATTGTTAATCACTAGTTTAGGTGTGTGGCCGCGGGACCAGGCAGCGCCCGGATGGTGTCGATGTATCTCCCTCCAGTGTACTGGTCCTGAACATCTTGAACATGGCACTTTAACCATGTGACTCCTCTTACGGTTGATTCAAATGTGAAATAAGAATAGCGCTGACAGGTAACATTTAGAGAGAGGTAAATAAAGGAAAGAACACAATTTTTGTTGAGTTACTACTAGAAACTGAATAGAAAACGAGTTTCCTTCCAAATCATAGAAAATTAGATTAAATATCCAAATAAAGGGGATACTTCTTAAAAAAAACGTTAAACAAAATGATACTCATCGACCTTCCAAAATATCTTTCATTCGCAAAGAGGAAGGAGAAGAGGCTACTTGAATATGACGGACATAAGAGAAGATTAGTTCTCCAGTGTGAATATAAATTGACACAACCAAATTGCCTTGTGATAAACATATGAGAGACACCTTATACTGCCCTTCAGGTTCAGGTCAAAGGTCATGCCATCATAGCCAGTGAGTCGTACCGTCGTGATCAAGGGTCATATCGTCAGAATTAAGAGTCGTATTTTCATGCTCCAAGTGTTAGATATTATTGTTTAGTTATAATGAGTTTGGTCTCCATTACCCCAGCCATGTCCAGGTCGCCATGCTGGACTCACTCTATGAACTTTAGTTTATTGCCGTTTACTTCCAGCCGTGTTAACCACATGGTATTACTGGTCTTCCTGAGGGTATCCCTACGCCATCCGCTTCGTGTGTTTGCCTCCTGCAACTTGTCGCTGTACACCGAAACTGTCATTAACATTCGTCCATCATGACAAGCTTCTTGGCCTGCCACAGCACCTCCGGCCATGTACTCATCACCTAAATCTGTTGATTTGACTAACCTTTATCTACACGCACTTGCATCAGGCGAGTCTGTGTGTAGAATATGATATTTGAACCCCATAAAACTTCCAGGTTCACTCAGGCGGTGACTCCCACAATGAACAAAAAGGTTCAAGGAAGAGATCAAGTAAATAGACCTGACCAGCAGCTCTTGGCTGTAGGATCACACCTCACACACTACACTGGACACGCTCTGTGAGAGGCTGGAGTAAAACCACAATAATGTAATGACAAATAATGTAATTCAGAATGTATCCGTCTTGACGAACGTTTGTTGACGTTAACATGAGGGTTATCACACACTGATGATGTTGTTAGCTGGGGAACTGGTGGAAGTTTGACCTGGCATGACCTAACGTGCCTGATGAGGAGTTCCTGCTGGGTCAAGCTGACCTACAGTCACTCGGAACAGCTCAGGCTTCGTGTGTGACCGAGGGCATGCTCACACCTGTAACAGACGTAAACAACAATAAAAGTTAATGGAAATTTAGACTTGAAGGAACATGACTTGGGTGTATTGCTGAGAAGAAACAGACTCTGGCAATGATGACGTGTCTTCAGCTGCTGGGCGGGCTGACACACACTCATATACTCGTACAAGTTCACGAGCAGAGAATGATCTTGTGAGGTTCATTTTGTTGTCCCTTGTCCTCAGATGGTCCGTCCCATCGACTTTGGGAGAGTTTGTGAGAGGCGTTGCTGGGTATGTGGCAATGTGGTGCTGTCTGTGGGACGCCGCTTAATTAATGAGCTTTTCAAACATAAGAATGAAGACCCAGAGGTGTTAGGCTGTTGACTATCAGGAGGAGAGATGAAGGAATAACAGAGTACTGATGATTAGGTGAGGGAGAGAAGGGAATGTCTTCAAGGGCGGGGATGTTTCTCACCTGTGAGGCGCAGAGGTAAGAAGTAACGAGGTCAAGGTCACATGGCCAGGGAGAGGTCATAGTTAAGAATCTGGTGGCTCAGGTCGCGTCCATTTCTGTGTCGGAAAAAAAGAACCTTTAATTCCATGAACCGAGGTCAGGGTACTGACAGACGCCATATTTCAAATGAGACATTTAAATGTTAAGATATGTATGTATTGACCTTCCTGAAACAAGGAATACTTGGACAGAAGACCTGACTGTGTGTTGTGTTCCAGCCTCCTCCGTGTGGTGTGGACGACATGTACGGAGGAGTGAGGAAGGATGGATTCCATGTCACTTGTGGTTCAGTTCCACGAGACGAGATAAAACTACAGAAGTTTCTTGATAGTCGACCGAAGGGACGGGTTCTGGGAGGTGAACATGGGGCTATCATGAGAATCCCGGGAGTGTGGCAAAGCAGAGCGGCCGGGGAAAAGGAGGAGAGTTGGAGTGATGTACTGTATATCACAACCATCATTATACAATTGATGTCACAAGTGGTAGATCATCTGTTGTAGAGGACCAGAAGGCTTGATGCAGTATACCCGTGGACTGAGGACAAAAGCTTTTGCTGAAGGAGAAGGCGGAAGGCAGCAGAAGGGCTTCGTGAAGCACACAGTGAGGGGTTTATGGACGGAGGTATCTGAGGGAGGAAGAGCTTGCTGGAGAGGAGTGTACAGGAGAAGGAGGGAGTGCCTCACCTGGAGTATCCAGTGTGGTCGTAGCCGTTCCAGTACCTCCTGGGCTGGTGAGGCCACAGCAGCGACTGCCGGGCCTGTGGGTGGAGGGAGGACGTGTCTTACTGTGGGGATGTGATCATCGGTGAGTCCGTGACAACAATACACCAGGCGGGAGGGAGGGAGGGAGGTGGGTGGGTCAGGTAGAGCAGGGGTAAGCTGGAGGATGGTCGGTACACATGAGCTGATCACTATCATGCCGGCTGTGATGATCAGGACCCACGTGATCACACGTCATCATCAACATTATTGCCACATAGCAAATAATAAGACCTCCTCAAGTACACAAAGAAAACGTTTCCTCTGATAATATACTAAGTAAACGAAAAAATTTTCCAAATTCAAAGAACTTGACTAAAAATGGATGTAAACGGATCTACTTAAACATCATGGCGAATTATTGCAACACCTGCTTCACAGCTCACCTGCCTCACAGCTCACCTGCCTCACAGCTCACCTGCCTCACAGCTCACCTGCTTCACAGCTGACCTGCCTCACAGCTCACCTGCCTCACAGCTCACCTGCCTCACAGCTCACCTGCCTTCGTCTGGGTAAACTTACACATCTACACTGATTACGTCACTATCTTTCCGTAATATGATAACTGTTATCTTTCCGTCGTGTGGGTGGTGAAGGATATTGCCTTATCATGATAAGATAGATGTAAACCTTGCCAGGCTGCTCCCGGCATCAACCTTTCTTGGAAGGAAATAAAACATCAGATGAGAACACAGTTGTGGACAACTTGTCTTATACTCAATACGCAATTAACACTACGTTGTTTCGTGTGGCTTCCTGAGTTATATGGCAAAGTTCACGGTTAACGTATGTGCGGGTTAATATAACTTAAGGTAAATATAATTCGAGAGTAATCAAAGAAAAAATAATCATGAATAATTATGAATGGTTCAATGGCGTTAGTAAGAAGCAATGAAGCTCTTCACAATGATTATGATCATATTAGTATTGCAGTATATTATGAAAATAACTTATCATTATCTCACTAAGTACAATGAGAGAGAGAGAGAGAGAGAGAGAGAGAGAGAGAGAGAGAGAGAGAGAGAGAGAGAGAGAGAGAGAGAGAGAGAGAGAGAGAGAGAGAGAGAGAGAGAAGTCGAGGTATAATGACTGGTGTGACCAGTTCTCTGCGGGTCTCTCTCTCTCTCTATCTTCCTCATACACTCACCTTACTGCAGTGAGTCATCCTTGGTACTCACCTTACTGCAGTGAGTCATCCTTGGTACTCACCTTACTGCAGTGAGTCATCCTTGGTACTCACCTTACTGCAGTGAGTCATCCTTGGTACTCACCTTACTGCAGTGAGTCATCCTTGGTACTCACCTTACTGCAGTGAGTCATCCTTGGTACTCACCTTACTGCAGTGAGTCATCCTTGGTACTCACCTTACTGCAGTGAGTCATCCTTGGTACTCACCCTGAGTCTGGCCCTAGGTAGGGGCGGGGTCGCCTGCCCTACTGCTGTGGTCAGCAGGGTGGCCGCCACCACGAGACACATCACCTGACATGACATGAGAACATGATTATGATGACGTCACACACACACACGATCCAGAACAAATACATAATGACAACAAGGAAGGAAGGACCGGACGGTCGGTACATAGATAACTTAAAACTGCACTTCCCAGACAAGGTAGGGTCGTGCTCGTGGCAGGTGACATATGGAGAGAGAGAGAGAGAGAGAGAGAGAGAGAGAGAGAGAGAGAGAGAGAGAGAGAGAGAGAGAGAGAGAGAGAGAGAGACTGGCGGGATATGGAATGTCGTGGTGACAGGGAGCCACAGAAACACAAGTCCCTGGAAAGTAGTATAGTGGAACATTTCCTCCACCAACATGACAGTGAACACACTGGGATAAGCTGGACTCACACACCATCATTGCTAGATTCTATCTTCACACAGACCAACATGGGGGAATGTAGAAAATATACGATACACAACATGGAAAATATACGATACACAACTTGGAAAATATACGATACACAACTTGGAAAAATTGATTCTATGGTTGACGAGGCAGTAGAGATAAGACAAGACTTGAGGCGGAGATGCGATCATAAAAACTACACAGAGGTTTACGAGTGTGTCTGGTAACACAGACCAAAGATGAAGGTCACTAGTGAGGAACCTGGGCTTTGTGGTAAAGGTTAAGTGGAATTTACATTGAAGGAGTGAGAACACCAGACCCTCTAGCCTCACATACAGAGGGAAGGTTAAGAAGAAGGGAATAATGGGTGATCAAAGATGTCTACCAGCAAGGGAGCTTCGAGATGTGTAGTGGCATGACTCGGCCAGATGATGTGAGGTATTGAGAACAAGGGACGAGTATAGCAGGACGAGTAAGGAAGAACAACGAGTGCAGCAGGACGAGTAAGGAAGAACAACGAGTGCAGCAGGACGAGTAAGGAAGAACAGAGAAATTCTGAACAGAATATTGTGGATGAGACAGATGAAAACCCTACGTTTTCCACAAACTCATCAGACGGAGACTGTCAGTTGAAGATCAGCTGATAAGATTAGGGATTCAGAGAGGGAAACATGGGGATGACGTAAGAATATGTGAGGAACTGAATAACATGTTCAAAAGTGTTTCCACAGTGGAAGACTTCAGAAAGTATCTAGAACACACATGAACGGAATACTAGAACATCTTGACCCATACATGGCTCGTGGTCACGATGAAGATTCACCAGACGTCACACAAGGTTACACGTGACGAACCTTGAAACACTGTTCAACATGTCACACGACAACGTCAGGGAGATATGGGCGTGGAAAATGACATATCATTATAACCATCTGTCAGACGGGAAACAGAGAAGAGGCGCTCTGGAACACACCGGTCACCTTGATGAGCAGGTACGTGAAGCAGAAAGCGAATGGATGACTTTCTACAGAGAAGGAATTTCGTAAGTGAAGGACAACATGGTGTTAGAGAGACGGGATCATGAGGAAGGAACATCGCATATTTCTGTGAGGGACTGAGACAATAGATGGCTGGGTAGAATGCTTGTATCTGGTCCACTAGAACTCGTCCATGATAGATGGAGCTGCTGATGAATTTCTGAAGGGTGACGGGTGTTGTTGACTGGTTAACCAGGATATTCAGTGCATGTATGGATCATGGTGAGGTGCCACTGTAGAAAGTCTAAGGGAACAAGTGTGAATGCTCGAATCACAAGTTATAAGTTTGTTGAGTATGTTTAGTAAGTTATATGGCAGAGCAGTGACTAAGTGGATGGCCTGCACAGCACATCAGACTGGGGAGGAGCAGTGTGGTGTCAGGAGAGGTAGAGGATGTGTGGATCAGATGTTTGCTTTAAGAAATGTGTGAGAAATATCTTGAGAAACGAACGTAACTGTGGGTGGCATCTGTATATGTGGAGAAAACATATGATGTGGTTGATAGCAATGTTTATGGACAGCGTTATGAGTATGTGTCATGAGTGTATGGTTTGGAGGGAAAGCTGATAAAGGAAGCAATAAATTTCTATCAAGAAATTAACGTGTGTGTATCGGTAAAGAGGGAGGAAGTATACAGGTGGAGGCTGGTCTGCTGCAGAGGTGTGTGACGTCACCATGACGGCAGTTACATTTGTTTATGGATGAGGTGGTAAGGCAGGTAGATGTAAGGGTCCTGAGGAGGAGGAGGAGGAGGAGGAGGAGGAAGAGGAGGGGGAAGAGTCTCCAGATTGATGGAGGGGTGGGGGGGGGGGGGGGTGAGTAGTTGCTGTATGCTCATGAGACGGTCCTGGTGGCAGACTTGAGTGATAATTGAAATACTTACTAGTGTCTGAGTTCGAGAGAGAGAGAGAGAGAGAGAGAGAGAGAGAGAGAGAGAGAGAGAGAGAGAGAGAGAGAGAGAGAGAGAGAGAGAGAGAGAGAGAGAGAGAGAGAGAGTGTGTGTGTGTGTGTGTGTGTGTGTGTGTGAGGAGAAAGTTGAGAGTTAATGTGAATAATGTTCTTAGATTTGGCACGGAAGAGAGACAGGTTGCCTATGGTGTGAGTCTCAGTGGAGTAAACCTGGAGGTAATGGAATGTTTTAGGTACCTGGTAGTGGCTATGGTACTGGACGGATCCACGAGTGCTGAGGTAAGGCACAGGGCGGGTGAGGGCGCTACAGCCCTTGGCGTGTGGTGGAGCGTGTGGAGTGGGTGGTTACTATCTGGTTCGGGCGAAAAAGGATATGTTTGATGGTTTCGTAATCTCATCGGTGTTGTATGGGTGCCAGGCGCAGGACCTACACCAAAAGTATACAGAAAAGTGTGGATGTGTCGGAAGAAGTAATTTTTGCAGAGAATATTTGGAGGAAACAAGAAGGGGAGCTAGAAGACACGAAGGAAGAATTTAGTTAAAGATGGTTGCGACCAGATCTGGCAAGAATTTGTAGGGTGTGCACTGCACGGGATAGAGCAAATTGGAGTGATGTGGTATACAGAAAATGACGCAGTGTCTGTGGGCAAAACCAGAGTGTAAGAAAGGGTCCGGGGAAACCAGAGAGGTCTGTGGTCCTTGGCTGTGAATCGAGGGGGTCTGGTTTCGGTGCATGATACATGACAGCCAGAGAATGTTCCTGGCGCTACGCGGGAAACGGCGACTAAGTGTGACACTATTATATATGTGTTAGGTATAGATGACATCTGGCTGAGTGTGGCAGGCGGGGGCTCAGTTGTGGGACTTACCTTCCCGGAGATAAACATGGACACGCCAGCCAGCGAGGGATCCGCACCAAGACTGACCTCCCTCACCCTCACTGCCCCCGATATATGTCCCTCTCGGGAAGGGGGGAGGGGGTTGCCCCATACCCATCCCTTCCGGGTGGTAGGCTGCCACGCCCGTCCTTCGCGGGTGGTGGGCTGCCACGCCCATCCCTTCAGGGTGATATGACCCTACGCCCACACACTCGCTTTCAAGGATATAAACACACAGACACAGACACAGACACACACACACACACACACACACACACACACACACACACGTACTCGTTACCGGGAAAATGTGAACTTATCAATAAGGACAAATTTTGATTTGATCTCTCGGTTGTGCATGAGTCGTGGAGACAATACACCTGATACTTTGTTGAGGGAAGAATGTGTCTTATGTAAAGTGTTCTGCCTTCCTCAGCTCCGTCACCTCCCTTGTATTACAAGATAATATATCAGTGTTCAGTGATCTGCCGTTGTGAAGCCAACCGCTCAGCAGTTCATGGTGTCTTGCGTCAAGATCTAGTTCATAGTGAGCTAGATCGACGTAGTGGTATAGACGCGAGAAGTGTATTAAGGATTTCCTTTCATGAACACAAAACTTTAAGACGTCATACAATTGTTGCAACCACATGTATGGCCTCAGAACCATGTACGTGAGGGCAACGTATGGTGGCCAGGTGTGTGGCACACACAAGGTAAGGTTTGAAATAGACGGTGTAAAGGCCAATTGTATAGGGCAGGTGTGAGGTCCAGGTGTGTAAGGCAGGTTTGAGGTGCAGGTGTGTAGGACAGGTATGAGGGGCAGGTATGTAGGGCAGGTACCGCTAGATGAGGAAGCTATGAGCCACCTCAGGGTATGCCAGACAGACGGTGTCTTAACCTGAACCTTTGGTCTGCTGACTGATGGATGGAAGCATCAGTTGTCAATTGTTAATATCAACTTGTACCACTTAGATCTGAGATCATATTCCCGTGGCCAAACCTTGCCTTCATCACAGATTGTTTACGCACGTCCGACTAACGTTGAACTCGTTATCAAACTTTGAGAAAGATTTTACAATCATGATGGAAGACGCAGCCAGTTTACAACCCGCTGATCTGCAGAATCTTTGTCTGGGCCTCTGGAGTGTAGCGGGTCGCGCTCCTGACTATGACGCATTCACGGGCCGCCTAAAGTCGAGCGCAGAGGTTCGAATACCGGTGGCGGTAGTCAGTCTACAGTCAACCAAAAGCTGTTCATCCAAGGTAAGGGGTTGGTCGATAAAATGGGTACCTGGCACAGGCCAGGGTGTATGGTTGTACAACGTTAATGAGATGCTTTTGATTAGGGCCTCATTTACCCTTGCCGTCTCAACTAACATAGAAATAGAAGCTCGTGTGTCTCTATCGTACCAAAGTTTCCTTCATCGCGTTTCTTCCCTTCCATCTAGCTTCTTATTGCCTCCTCAAATTCGTCTTCTTTCACACAGACGACAACACATAAGTTCTGAGTTCAGCATGACACGTGCATCTTGAGGGTTGTATGTCTTGTGAACCCATTCAAAAGTTTCTGGTCATCGTATTCCCTCACATATCGAGAACCATAACATCTAACAAAACAGTTTCTTATTTGTCGTGACGAATCTAATACTAACTAAAGTTTCTTTCTTTTTTTTTTTTTTTTTAATAAAAGGACACTCGGTACTGACGCAGATGCAGTCAGTAAGGTGGGTGTAGGGAAGACACGTCTCATCAATATTGCAAATGAATGACAGACCTGCTGTCTCTTATAGAATGATAGACCGACTGTCTCTTATAGAATGATAGACCTGCTGTCTCTTATAGAATGATAGACCTACTGTCTCTTATAGAATGATAGACCTACTGTCTCTTATAGAATGATAGACCTGCTGTCTCTTATAGAATGATAGACCTGCTGTCTCTTATAGAATGATAGACCTGCTGTCTCTTATAGAATGATAGACCGACTGTCTCTTATAGAATGATAGACCTACTGTCTCTTATAGAATGATAGACCTACTGTCTCTTATAGAATGATAGACCTACTGTCTCTTATAGAATGATAGACCTACTGTCTCTGTAGGGGAGACAAAGTGTAGGAGTCGGGGAA
The DNA here is from genome assembly GCF_036320965.1 of Panulirus ornatus. Lineage (NCBI taxonomy): Eukaryota > Metazoa > Arthropoda > Malacostraca > Decapoda > Palinuridae > Panulirus > Panulirus ornatus. Next base: position 59,125,964 of record NC_092241.1, read on the forward strand.
TCATAGGGATATTAAACATTACAAAATCTGAGTGTGGAAGGAAAAGACAAACATCGAACTGGCCAATCCTGGAGGTGTGGGACGTGGTGGCCTGCTGAGTGTTGTGTGCCTGGCTCGAGAAGGTAGTGCACAACCTGTGTGAATAATGTCTGTAGTGACGTCAGAGAGAGAGAGAGAGAGAGAGAGAGAGAGAGAGAGAGAGAGAGAGAGAGAGAGAGAGAGAGAGAGAGAGAGAGAGAGAGAGAGAGAGAGAGAGAGAGAGAGAGAGAGGCAAGCAAATTCTGACCTAGTTCTGTTGGTACACATGGTCAGCAAAGCGACCCTACCTCTAAATTTGTGAGCTGTACTCCAGACGGCGTGACCCGACCCTCTGTGTAGTACCTTGCGTGGCTGACCTGAAGAAGGGAAGTGATCGAGGTCGAGGTCTTCACCGAGGAAGTGGAGTTATAAGGAAACATTCGAGGATGAAGAAACTCCAAACATGTTTATATGAGTCGAGGATGTGAACGACACGATCTTGAGGAAGAACAAGTCAGCAGGAATTCTGGGAAAGAAATAGGAAGACAAGGTTTTGTGAACCCTGATGCTCACCTGCGAGATGTTTGTCATCTTCCATATGAGGGAAGTGTGAGGTGAAGCAATGAGGTTTCAGGTCCAAAAGTACAATAGATAGACAGGAAAGACGTATGTGACTGACTGATAGATTGATCATGATGTGAGTGAGGCTGGGGGTGATGCTAGAGGTTTGCCATATTCCTTCAAGTTGGAGAAACATCTTAAGAAATGAGTTGGACGTATTGGAAAATCTGTCTGGAAAAAGTTTACAAGGCTTTGGAGGATCACTTGGTTGTGTATGTGGTAATACAGGAATAGTTAATGTGCAGTGCTGCACATAGGTCACCTGGGCAGTGCTGCACATTGGTCACCTGGGCAGTGCTGCACATTGGTCACCTGGGCAGTGCTGCACATAGGTCACCTGGGCAGTGCTGCACATTGGTCACCTGGGCAGTGCTGCACATTGGTCACCTGGGCAGTGCTGCACATTGGTCACCTGGGCAGTGCTGCACATTGGTCACCTGGGCAGTGCTGCACATTGGTCACCTGGGCAGTGCTGCACATTGGTCACCTGGGCAGTGCTGCACATTGGTCACCTGGGCAGTGCTGCACATTGGTCACCTGGGCAGTGCTGCACATTGGTCACCTGGGCAGTGCTGCACATTGGTCACCTGGGCAGTGCTGCACATTGGTCACCTGGGCAGTGCTGCACATTGGTCACCTGGGCAGTGCTGCACATTGGTCACCTGGGCAGTGCTGCACATTGGTCACCTGGGCAGTGCTGCACATTGGTCACCTGGGCAGTGCTGCACATTGGTCACCTGGGCAGTGCTGCACATTGGTCACCTGGGCAGTGCTGCAGATTGGTCACCTGGGCAGTGCTGCACATTGGTCACCTGGGCAGTGCTGCACATTGGTCACCTGGGCAGTGCTGCACATAGGTCACCTGGGCAGTGCTGCACATTGGTCACCTGGGCAGTGCTGCACATTGGTCACCTGGGCAGTGCTGCACATTGGTCACCTGGGCAGTGCTGCACATTGGTCACCTGGGCAGTGCTGCACATTGGTCACCTGGGCAGTGCTGCACATTGGTCACCTGGGCAGTGCTGCACATTGGTCACCTGGGCAGTGCTGCACATTGGTCACCTGGGCAGTGCTGCACATAGGTCACCTGGGCAGTGCTGCAGATTGGTCAATATTTGCTCCGTCGTAGTTTGTTGACAGTAACCCCACACTTGCCAGAGCCCAGTAGACACGCAGGGAGTGGCATCAGTATTACCCACGCCACATCTGGACGAGGCTGAAGTGAACTTGTTGTTCGCAGTTCAGGTGTTAGATCATCTCGCACTACATATCTTTTTATAATAACTATCACGTCACGGGCAAGACACATGCCCGTATCATCTTAGTCTCGAATGAAATATAAAGAAAGAAAATATTCATCATTGTTCCTCAGAGATGTAGAGGCTGTGGGAGGGAAGGACTGAAGAAGGAAGGGAGTTCCACCACCTCGCTGCTCCACGGTCACTTATCTCTACATGTACTGCATGATGCCTCCACCTCACGTGTACTTCTACTGTATCTACTCTGACCAACGTAGATTTGACGAAGAAAACGGAATGAAGAGATGCTGCATTCAGGATATATTTCTTAATGAAATGGTTTTGAAATTAACTTCACCTGTGATTTACGATACTGGCTATGTTCGCAGGTGAGGAACATGTGTGTCCTGCGGGATCTACCTGAGCCAAGGTGAACACACACAGGAGATGTCTTCCTCACAGCACGTGTGATGTAAGCGTGACCCCAGGATCATCTAAACCAAGATGAACAAACAACAAGCGAATAAGAAACACGAGCCGGATAAGAACCAACCCGAGATTATGAAACAGAAGCCGATTAAGAAACAGCAGCTGATTAAATAAAATAAACCAAATATAAACCACCAAACCCAGCGTGTTCAGGTCAGTGTTGCCAGAGTAGTGGTTTCCATTCACGAGGCCAGCCAGCTCTCACTGTCGGCCTCCCTGACCTGATTATCTCGCTTTATTTGACCTGAGAGAAGCTTAATGGTCGCACATCCGCCGTGCGAGACCAGCAAGGACGAGCGGCACCAGAGATGTAATGGGAGAGGAGGGAAGCAGTGAGGGGACGGAGGTCGCTTGAGTTGGCTACACTGCCCATACTATGGTGTGGCCCCACACACACATTGTGGCACACATAGTACTACTCCCCTGGCCAAGATGCCTCACATAGTGAACGTATAGTGGCTGGAGTTGTAAATGCTATATCATGATACGCATATCTGTTGCTCAGATCATGTGTGATCACTGCTGCTCTCATAAGCAAGAGGCCATGAAACCTTCCCTCTGAAGCTCACTCATGTTGGAACCGGGGCAGAGCTGTGCGTCGTGAGGTGCAGAGCTGTGCGTCGTGAGGTGCAGAGCTGTGCGTCGTGAGGTGCAGTTGACATCTTGTTAAAAAAAAAAAAGTGTTCTGACGCGTCTTGTTCTACTGCTCTACCGTCATGGTCCTTAACTAACACCAACAACAACTTGTGTGATCAACCTTCGTCGTCCGACCTGATCGAGTCACCGATACTTCTCTTGCTAATAAAGCTCATCTTTGTAGATTATCTTCCTCTAATTCCACCTTCCTACAACCAAACATAATAAAGCTGCAAACCACACAGAATAAAGCACTCACAATAATGACTGGCTGACTAGCAACACAGAATAAAGCACTCACAATAATGACTGGCTGACTAGCAACACAGAATAAAGCACTCACAATAATGACTGGCTGACTAGCAACACAGAATAAAGCACTCACAATAATGACTGGCTGACTAGCAACACAGAATAAAGCACTCACAATAATGACTGGCTGACCAGCAACACAGAATAAAGCACTCACAATAATGACTGGCTGACTAGCAACCACAAAGGAATACTTAAAACCTGGCCATGATGTAAACAGAGATTCTCGAGATAGAGTCCCGACTTATCATGCTTGGCAATCATGCTGTGCAACAGTGCTAGACTCCTCCCACCTAAACCGCTCGTATCTAAACTAAATAACCCAGTACAGAGCCTGTCTCTGTCTCAGACTTCTATAAAATCTACTCACAGATCTACACATTCCCCTCAACAAACATAACACTGACAAAACACATACACAGAGTAATAGCCCAAAAACCATTAACCATCCGACTTCCTAACCTATTCTTAAACTTCAAACCTCCAGACATACATACACCATCAGAAACCACACGTCCCAGACAAACACGTGTCACACATTCCAGTCTCTGCTCTGGTCATCTCCCAACACGACACAACCGTCCCAACATATCTCGAGACCCTTCATGCCCACGATGCAACTACCATAAAGAAGACACCAAACACTTGCTACTCAGCTGCCGTGCACAGCACTTCCTGCACACACTGGCCAACTCGCTAACAACACTTTATGACGTATGGTTCTGCCCGGTGGACGCGGCTGGCTTCCTGAGCACTAGATAACGAGGGGTCACCTTCGCCGAGGCTGCATCATGGTAAACCAACACAAGAGGACATTGTTGTCCAGGTTCATCTCGCTCTAAAGCAGACCAACATACCCTGCGCCTGCTTCAAGTGTAGCTTACATCATTAAATCAGGTGTGTGTCAATGTTTGACTGGGAAATGAAGGAAAGGAACATTCTCGAAATTAGTTCTCCAAACTCTACTTCATTCAACAAAAATGAAATAAAATATACAAACTATCTTAATACTAATATGATCAATGACAATATAATCCACTGCAAACCACGAATGATCACTACAAGGATATCATTATTGCTAGATTAACATCTAAATGAAGACTGGATCACCATAATATGTGATAAGTTCTTAACATGACTTACTTCAGTCAAAACATCATGGCAACATAATATGTGGACAATACTGAGAAATATCACCATAAATATGACAGGCAGATGTTACAATATAACACATTGTGCAGTGACATGCTAACAATTATGCTGGTCCGAAATAATTAAAAAAAACATGATTAATGCAAATTTATGTATGACTATTGTAATCATAGTGTCTTGATAAAGTGTTTGCTAATCAATATGAATGACCCAAATGATCAAACAGAAGATTTCAGACCCAATTTCATACTTCAAGTTATTCAAGGAAAAATAAAAGGTTACCTTTTAAAACTGAAAGATAAAAAAATCCTACATTTTCACGTAGGGGAAAAACTTCTAAACTTCCGCTAATATACTGAACTGAAAGCTTCAATAAATTTACGATAACCAGAATAACTCCAGCGAGGACGGAGACGGTTGTGCACTACCTGGAGACTGGGAACAGCATCTTCCTTATGTCCACCTGGTTGCTCTGCACGACGGTCATGAAGCGGTCGTACACAGTGTTGCAAACCTTGATGCGTTCATCTATACGCAGGACCTCAACACCACCTAGGCTGGAAATGGTAAACAACAATGGATGAAGATCCATTCACGACCCTTGAAGTCCGTGTTATTGTTCTCGTTTGTGAAAACTATCGAGTGAAAAATAACAATTATGGTTATAACTGGAAATACTGGAGGTAGGTCAGCCCTGAGACGCATGAATATGTACAATAATGTCCTCAGCCTCACCAGATCTCGCTACTCAACCTATGGTGGTCCTGGTGGGGTAATGATCAATATATAACACATGAGTGAGTGTCTGTGTGTGGGTCTGTTCCTCACGCACGGCTGCGTCTTCATAACTACAACAACTAATTCCAGTGTCCAGGTGGTACAACTTTGTGCAGGAAGCAACACACTAATGTGGACGTTCCTTCCTCCGACCTGACAGTGTGACCAGGGTCACGTGACGTTGTGTTACTGTACCTACACATATTTCACGTGGACTGACACCTGTGCTTGCTACCTGAGCATTGTTCTACCCCAGCTAGGAACTCTGGCCTGCTCACTGGTTATGTACCTGAGCAGCAGACGAGAATATTTAGACAAGTTGAAAACATCTGCAAGAAACTGATAAATTCTGAATTACCGGCCATATTCCGTGGTACACATTTGAGACTATCAAATAATTTCTCTGTAAGATGATTATTATCCATGAATTCTTACAATTATTCTCTATTTTCCGGAAAAGGTAAAATCAAATATGTCTATATATAGTTAATTATTAGTATGTCTTAACATTAGTTAGGGCAGACACAACACCCACAGTTCACAACCGCATAACACTTCCATTCATTTATAATGAAGCTTTCTGTGATAGTATCTTTATTTGTTTCATTAAACAAATCTACCATAATTATTGCTATAACCTGTTGTAAGTTATCAATTATCATTAATCTACCTTCATTCAAAAACTGGTCGACATTCTCACAACAATGTTACTTATATAAACAGTTGTGTTCAGTATTATGAGAAAAATACCAACGTTCACTTAACATCCACAAAACTCATTAAATAATGACTTTCCTAAGACACAAAGTGTTACTAGAAGTCCTCCATTAATTCACGTTTCGCCTCGCTCTGCCCTGCCATTGCCATCCACACTCCTGACTGACCCACCCACCATCTTACCTCTTCTGCGGGAGGTACTCTGGGTGGCGGTACACAGTGCAGCCCTGGCCCACCATCTTCTTGTACTTCTGCTTCGCGCGGGGCACCACGTCCTTCATGAGGTCGAGATCCATCTGTCGACAGCATACCAGCACCCTGGGTTCGTGCATCTGTAGCAAGTGAGGCCTGGTATGTGTAGATGATTCATGTACAGTTTATAGTGATGGTTTCAGTAGATGGAGCCTATTTTCTGACACATTCTGGAAATGCACGTAGTTTACTGGATAATTCAATACATATGATTTCTACACTTCCCCTTTAAAACTCGTAAAACGTTATCATTTTACTTAAGTTAAGGTTTTGCGAAAGTTCTCTCACAAAACTTCCATATCATCATCGCATTTATCTCGCAAAATGATCAAGAGAGGAATTTGTTCACTTCTGGGAACTTTTATCTGATTCTTAAGGCTCTGGTCAAGTGCCGAAGAACGAACAAATTAATCTCATGTTTATTTTCGGAGGGAAAAACGATGATCATTCTCATTTCTTAACAAATGAACAAACAATTTTCTTGAGCCTTGAAGGGAGACCAGAAAACTATCTACCGCATCTAAAGCTTCGTAGGCTAAATCATGCAAGGGAACTACCCGGAGGTTCACCGACGTACCCTGCAAAGAGCGCTGACGAGGAGATCACAGAGTAGGTTTGCGTACACCTTCGGGTTGTGCTGCAGGTGGTGATGCAAGGCGTGCACAGCCTCCTCCATGACCGCTTCAATCGCCCGACGCTGCGCCCACAGGAAGGACGTGCGGTGAGGAGCCACTGCAAAGTTCTGCTCTCTGGAAAATAATGTTTACACAATCATAATGGTTATGTAGTCATAATGAATCGTATAAATAATCTATACTCACAAGAAGAATTACAGGATGTTACGAAGTAAAAAGAGAAAAAATAATTTCACTGAAGCTAAAACAATTAGTGGAACGGATGAATCAAATCCTACATGTCGCAGTCTTCAACCTGAGAATAAAGACATTTTTGAATGTCCACATCAATGTAAGGTACTAGTTTGTGGGCCTTGACGTGTACCTTACTTGAACAGTTGATGGAAAATTCTTTTACACTTAAATTACATAAATATCTAATACATTCTTTCAAACGATCTAGTCAATTTACCTTAAAATGCGACCCGTCAGCCTAGCACACTTATTGCGATATTCGTCACTGATATTTCGGACGCTTTGAATGTAGATGCGGGTCATTTCCACCTTAAATGCTTCCTCCGTCGCGAGATCTATCTCTTCTACTTTCTCCAGGGCAGCAAGCTCGATATGTGCCACCATCCTGGCCAACTGAAATAGAGTAAATATCATTCAAACACTAGGCCTCCATACTGGTGTTACTGTATGACCAGAACTGAAGGAAAATGGACGCTTCTGCTGTTACACGCTCAAAACGTTTCCTTTCATCAGTCAGGGTAGACTATAATATTCCTAAAATCCTTCGCCATATCAATAAAGTCAATGTTCTCTTCCTACAGTCACAGCCACCTTCGGAAACTTGTCTTTCACCATTAGTACTGAATATACTCCTCAGATATCTCAAATCGCTAATCTTCTCATGTTTTCACCATGCAACCATTACTCACACCAAGTGTCCGATTCTAAACCCAACCAATTGTTTTTCTGAATAATCAATTTGAGAGTCTTCTTCCTACACTGTTCACCATATACGTACAGTTCCACTCTGGATCACAGTATGATCCACCAACACCAACACAGACAAGTTACTCAATATCGACAACGTGATGGAACACTATCTACTTAAATGTAAGCAGCTGTTGATTTATAGTTTACAAAACGAATAACTCAACGATTTTTATTCTATTTCAGGTCCAGGTGGCTGGACATAAAGCTACGAACATCTTAGCGTCTGAGTGAGGGGAAGGATTTATTTCTAACAATCGTATAAAGAACTAATATCAAAGATCCTTGAAAATCAGGGGTATTGCGTCATATTTCAGGAATTTGGTGTCTCTTAAGACAAGTTAAATCTTAACACAAAAAATAACATTCGGTGTTCCACAACTATAACATATAACAACACAAGTTGGAATTACAGACGCCTAGTAGAATTAATGCGTGCTGTTCATGAGCACCATGAATAAATAACCTAATATAAAGATGCTCTTAGGGAATATAGCCTTCTAAAAAGTAGCTAGTATGATATACCAGGTAAAGACGTAATAGCAATATCAAGAAATAATTAGTATCATCAAATCTTTTAAACAAAGTTATTGCCTGAAGTAGGTTATAATCTTTAGACACAATAACGATGACTGACTCTGTTACTACGTTCACAATACAGCAGAGAGAGAGAGAGAGAGAGAGAGAGAGAGAGAGAGAGAGAGAGAGAGAGAGAGAGAGAGAGAGAGAGAATCATTAACTTTCTAACATGCAGGTAATAGAACATATGGTTGTATAATTTACCAACTTGATTATATTTTGATAAAGTGCTGAAGAAAACTCACAGCTTCATTGTAATCCAACTGAGCGGCTTCCATTTGTCCTGGCCTCGTACGATTCCGGCACTGAACGATTCGTATTCTGTAAGAGAATAGGCTAGACAAGGTAACTGGACTAGTTGCGTAATGACTGACTTCTCTAATATCAACTTATTTGTGAATTTACATATACATACAGAAGAAATAACTGATGCAATTGTTAATACTCTTGATATTCTTTGAAGCTCGAGAGAAATAATTTACTTTACACCTCAGACAAGCCAGTTAAGTTAGGGTAAGGTAAGATGTGATAAGTTGGCTAGTTTAAATTAGAACTGAATACTCAACCTTGCCTTACCTAGCTTATACTTCCTGGAAGAATGACAGTCATTTTTGCGCACTGATCAAAAATTTGCAGGAATCTCAACGATTGTATAAACTTTTTCTTTGCCGTAGTCGCTACATCCGTAAGTGTTGAGACGAATGGAAGTAATCACAGGTATCATGAACTGAGTCAGTGTTCTGAAAGGTAAAAATGGGATTAATAATCACCCATATTACGTTATGGGTGGGATGAATGGCCCACGAACTATCGTTCAGCTGGTCAACTGGGCCACGCAGAGCCAGACTCACAATGTAAATAATGTTCTTTTAGGATTTTGTTTCTGATACATCGTATCTCTATATGATGAAAAAAATCACGTACATACAGATATTTGCAAAAAAGTTATATTGATGATTTATCAGTAAGTTGGCAGATTATGAATTTACAAACACACAACACAGTAACAGTAACTATGGTCAACATGCACAGTGAGAGCGGACGTGGTCTGGGTGACACATGACCGTTGATGGAACTAAACCTCAAACATCAGACGATCCAGCCAGCACTTACTGGATGCAGAATAGTTTTTTTCTTTACCCCACAAATGACCAATTGCGTAGGATGGCAGAGTACGATATAACAAGTGATTACTTCGCAGTATGAGTTACGTTCTTTCATGGTATTTGATGACGTCTTAGTAAATGAATATGACGCTTTATAGAAAATTCATGTTTGGTTGGCAATACTCTGTATACACTAAAAAATGGTATAGCTGGTACACTATGTACGTGAATTAGAGTAACATGATTCATAGTTTCTAGTTAGAAAGGTAAATACAGTGGTTTAATCCAGAACACCATCTGAAGGTAATATTGGAAGGAAGGATATTATCTTTATTCAAAGAAAGGAAATACACAATGAAATCCTAGCTTAAATGTAGGGAAAGTGATTTAAAACAGATTCATATATAAACATATTGAATATCAGGCAGAAACAATCTCAGCAAAACTTGTAGTTCATCTTTATAGCCATTTATATCAGGATAATAGAGAAGATAATACATCAGGAAAAGATATTAGTTTTCAAGTGTTTAGCTTTGGCCATAATGATATTGCTTAGGAAAGTGTTTGCTTCTGGGAGTAATTCAATTCATGATAGTTGGCCATGACATGAGGCTCATCAGAGAGCCATCCAGCCTCTGTTATCATTCGTCTGGCAAACACAACTTCATTCTGCCTGATGATGATGATGATGATGATGATATGAAGTTTTTCTTTTTCGAACGGTGGTTATGACGACGTTGACGGCCATGGCATTTCTACGTCTACTCGAGATTGTCTTCGTATCTTCAAAGTGACCAGGCCAGGGGTCGTTTCCGTATTATAAGGTTAGCCTCTGCCAAAGTTCACCGTACTGCATACAGACCAGCTCATGCCAGCAGTATCACTAGTTTGATTGGTCTGGTCAGCAGGCGATCCAATCTGTTTATATATACTAGGATACAATAGTCGTTTTTCAGAGTCAACAAGATGCGATATTACTGTGCATTTGATCTAACCCCACCTGTCGTCTCTCTAGTCTTCTGTCTTTCCGTCTCTGCCCCCTAATTCTCCTCTAATACGCCCCAAACATCCCACCCTTATTCAAAGCTGCACATCCTTAAGGCCATTTGAACCTGGATTCGTTCCACAACCTCTCGATCTCCACTGGCCGCTCCACCCCCCACCTCACGGGGCAGTCCGCTCTGCTCCCGTAATTCCGAGTGACCATTCTCGGGAGGCGGTGGAGGGGCGGCCCGTAGGTTCGTCCAATGATCCCCTCACGTCTCTATGACGTCACCTAAATTACGTTGTGCAGCTCCGACCTACCGTCCAATATTTGCACAATCCTCCATCGCTCCGGATACCAGTGATTTTTGCAGCTCGCACCTTCCTATCCTTGTTACTTTCCTTGTCACTTGCATCTGGACTCGCGGACAAGCTGCTTTTAACTTCACTGGTTCCTCCCCCCAGCACCTCCTGATCACCATTCAAGCTCACGCTCCAAATACCCTGTCTCTCTTCGCTGCTAAACCTAACTTTTCTTTTATTAACATTTACTTGCAACTTTCTTCTTTCACACACTTCTAAACTCAAACAGCAGCTTCTGCAGTTTTTCACTCATATGTGACACCAGCGCAACATCATCAGCAAACAACCTCTGACTTACTTTCCAGGCGCCTCAACCCCAGGAGACGATACATGCTCGTCTTTCCAAGACCCTCTCATTTACCGCCCCAGCCACCTTATCTGTAAACAAATAAAACAACCATGGTGACATCACACATCCCTGCCTCAGACTAATCTTCACGTGGAACCACTCACTCGCTTTTCTTCTCACCCGCACACACAGCTTACTCTCTTGATAGAAACTCTTCATTGCCCCTGGCAGCTTTCCTCGGTCACCATGTATTCGTAACACCTTTTTCTTATGCCTCCTGATGCTTACTAATAATCGCTCGCCCTCAAGTCTCATTTGCATTATTTTGTTTCAGCCACTTCACCTTTCTCTTGACTTCCTGCCGCTTTCACCTTTACATCTTCCAACCATCCACAATCCTTCCCGCAAAATACGCCCATATACTTCTCTCTTACCTTTCACGAGCAACTTAACCTCGGCATTCCACTACTTGCAACTCATTCTCACCTCTCCACTTTCCACCTTCCGCTTGCCACACACTTCCCCTGCAACCGTAGGTAGCGTTTCCCTAAGATACCTTCCATCCCCCACCCACTCCCCATTCCACAACCAATCCTTCCTGGTATCTCCTCACACAAGCCTCTTTCCAAACTCACTCGCTTGCTCCACCACTCTTCCCACTCACATCATTTCCTGTTTTCCTTTACCCATTCCAAACCTTTACCCTCGAGGTCCTCCTCCAGGTGATGACCACACCGCCTGCGGTCTGCCACTCAGCTCCTCCACATCCAAGATGCTCTCGTCTGTGTTCCTCTCCAGTACTGAATTGGAGCGATGTGGTATACCGGGGTCGACGGGCTGTCATTGGATTGAACCAGGGCATATGAAGCGTCTGGGGTAAACCATGGAAAGTTCTGAGGGGACTGGATGTGGAAAGGGAGCTGTGGTTTCGGTGCATTATACATGACAGCTAGACACTGCGTGTGAACGAATGTGGCCTTTGTTGTCTTTTCCTAGAGCTACCTCGCAGGGCCCGGGGGGGGGGGGGGCATTTTATGTGTGGCGGGGTGGCGGCGAGAATGGATGAAGGGAGCATGTATGAGTATGTACATGTGTATATATGTATATGTCTGTGTATGTATATGCATGTATACGTTGAAATGTATAGGTATGTATATGTGCGTGTGTGGGCGTGTATGTATATACATGTGTATGTGGGCGGGTTGGGCCATTCTTTCGTCTGTTTTCTTGCGCTACCTCGCTAGTGAGGCAGACAGCTACAAAGTATAACATATATATATATATATATATATATATATATATATAGATATATATATATATATATATATATATATATATATATATATATATATATATATATATGTACGTGTAGGAAGAGAGGAAAGTGATTGGTTCTCAGTGAATGTAGGTTTGCGACAGGGGTGTGTGATGTCTCCATGGTTGTTTAATTTGTTTATGGATGGGGTTGTTAGGGAGGTGAATGCAAGAGTTTTGGAAAGAGGGGCAAGTATGAAGTCTGTTGGGGATGAGAGAGCTTGGGAAGTGAGTCAGTTGTTGTTCGCTGATGATACAGCGCTGGTGGCTGATTCATGTGAGAAACTGCAGAAGCTGGTGACTGAGTTTGGTAAAGTGTGTGAAAGAAGAAAGTTAAGAGTAAATGTGAATAAGAGCAAGGTTATTAGGTACAGTAGGGTTGAGGGTCAAGTCAATTGGGAGGTGAGTTTGAATGGAGAAAAACTGGAGGAAGTGAAGTGTTTTAGATATCTGGGAGTGGATCTGGCAGCGGATGGAACCATGGAAGCGGAAGTGGATCATAGGGTGGGGGAGGGGGCGAAAATTCTGGGAGCCTTGAAGAATGTGTGGAAGTCGAGAACATTATCTCGGAAAGCAAAAATGAGTATGTTTGAAGGAATAGTGGTTCCAACAATGTTGTATGGTTGCGAGGCGTGGGCTATGGATAGAGTTGTGCGCAGGAGGATGGATGTGCTGGAAATGAGATGTTTGAGGACAATGTGTGGTGTGAGGTGGTTTGGTCGAGTAAGTAACGTAAGGGTAAGAGAGATGTGTGGAAATAAAAAGAGCGTGGTTGAGAGAGCAGAAGAGGGTGTTTTGAAATGGTTTGGGCACATGGAGAGAATGAGTGAGGAAAGATTGACCAAGAGGATATATGTGTCGGAGGTGGAGGGAACGAGGAGAAGAGGGAGACCAAATTGGAGGTGGAAAGATGGAGTGAAAAAGATTTTGTGTGATCGGGGCCTGAACATGCAGGAGGGTGAAAGGAGGGCAAGGAATAGAGTGAATTGGAGCGATGTGGTATACCGGGGTTGACGTGCTGTCAGTGGATTAAATCGGGGCATGTGAAGCGTCTGGGGTAAACCATGGAAAGCTGTGTAGGTATGTATATTTTGCGTGTGTGGACGTATGTATATACATGTGTATGGGGGTGGGTTGGGCCATTTCTTTCGTCTGTTTCCTTGCGCTACCTCGCAAACGCGGGAGACAGCGACAAAGCAAAAAAAAAAAAAAAAAAAAAAAAAAAATATATATATATATATATATATATATATATATATATATATATATACATTTTTTTTTCTTTTTTTTTCCCCAAAAGAAGGAACAGAGAAGGGGGCCAGGTGAGGATATTCCCTCAAAGGCCCAGTCCTCTGTTCTTAACGCTACCTCGCTAATGCGGGAAATGGCGAATAGTACAAAAGAAACAACACTCACTAACACCTTTGTTTACTTCATCTATTTTCTGCACCTATATATATATATATATATATATATATATATATATATATATATATATATATATATATATATATATATGGGTGCAGAGAATAGATGAAGTAAACAAAGGTGTTAGTGAGTGTTGGAGGCAGTAAACACACCAGTTCCCGCCCCCCTGACCAGCCACAGCTCGGAAGCTGCTCCATGATTGGCTGGTTGGCGGACCCCGTCCGTGACAGATGGGCGTAAGGGCGACACGCCGCCTCCCTCCGTGTGACTGCCACGCGTCGGTCAGCACAACACCCGCGTCGCCTGCCGCCCACATCCACACCCACCACGACAACTGTACGCCTACCAGAGCGGATGTTGACTACAAGTGTAAAAATACACAACCAAGTTATATATTACAGAAGAAATACCAGCAAGATTGTTATTCATGAGAAGGTCTCATTCTGGGACTCGTCGGGTCAAGGGAAAGACAACGTTATGCTAAATGGTCATACGGTCGTGCTCAGGAAGTCAACACCACAACTTCATAACACAGGTTTTACACCACCTCCAATATTCCTAAATATTTTCCCTTGTCTTTTCTTTTCCCGTTTCATAATTCTCTGTATATTTCAGTTAAGGTCCGTCCTTGATGTGGACCTTGGTCCGTGACTGGAACCTTCAACGTTAAAAAAAAGAATTACAGAGTCTATCATGAAGACATATGATGGAGCACTGGTTGGTCCAGCTGTGTTATGATGATGATGATGATGTTATCTTCCCTTGGTTCTTGTTGTTCCACCTTACCATCATTCCTGGCGGGCGAGACGATCACTTACCAGCCAACATCTGTAGCCACGTGGTTACCACAACACCAGCGTGGCTACCACAACACCAGCGTGGCTACCACAACACCAGCGTGGCTACCACAACACCTACGTGGTTACCACAACAGCCACGGCGCAACTATTCAATATCCACGAGGCTACCACAACATCCACGAGGCTACCACAACATCCACGAGGCTACCACAACATCCACGAGGCTACCACAACATCCATGAGGCTACCACAACATCCACGAGGCTACCACAACATCCAAGAGTCTACCACAACATCCACGAGGCTACCACAACATCCATGAGGCTACCACAACATCCACGAGGCTACCACAACATCCATGAGGCTACCACAACATCCACGAGGCTACCACAACATCCATGAGGCTACCACAACATCCACGAGGCTACCACAACATCCAAGAGTCTACCACAACATCCACGAGGCTACCACAACATCCACGAGTACCACAAGATTCAAGGGGCAACCTCTCTCTCTCTCTCTCTCTCTCTCTCTCTCTCTCTCTCTCTCTCCATCATTTGTTTTTTCCTTTTTTTTACGACAATTTTCTGAGGTGTTTTTTCCAGGTAGCGATATTTTCCAGGGAAGAAGCTTCCCTCTGAGGTTAGTTTGCTGGAGTCTTCTTGCTGGACATTTTATGGGGTCAAAGTTTGTGGTGGTAGTTTTTATGATGGGTCATCGCTGAGGAGGGAGCCAGCGTGCAGGAGGCTCGGCCAGGAAGGTGATTTTTTTGTGTATAAAGTTAATGTTGCTCTCACACTCTGATCCTCAGCGATAGCTTAATCTTTCATCAATTTCCTCAACTTTTCGGTAATGATTCTGAGCCAGATCTAGCGCCGTGGGAGGGGGGGGGGGGGGGTGTGTGGTCACCTGACGACACATCGTCAGCTGCTGATCTTGGCTGACGTAGTGACCGAGCATGTGACCAGGTGAGGTCAGACCGACGCCTCCTTCATAGTTCCTGATGACGTTTGATACGACCGTCTTACACGAGGTCCATCTGAGCCTGCACGTCAGCAGGGTGCACGTCAGCAGACGAGGCGTCAGGTCAAGTGTCAGGATCACAGGTGAGCGTGTCACTTGGTCATCATAGGATGACGTCACAGGCCAGACCATCGTACACAAGGCTAGAGCAATGATGGTCAACGGTCGTAGCGACGTGCTCGAGGGTTCTGGCAGGTCGTACCGTCGTGGTCAGTGACGTAGAGTCGTGCTGGCAGGTCGTACCGTGTGGCTCACATACTGCATCATGATCACCTGTTATCATCACCTTCACCTCCCACGTCCGGGTGGGTCATCATCACCTTCACCTCCCACGTCCGGGTGGGTCATCATCACCTTCACCTCCCACGTCCGGATGGGTCATCATCACCAAATTGCTGTCTGAATGTAATGAATCTTTTTCTTTATTCATCTATTTGTATTAACGTCCCAGTTATGGTAAGGCACCAACCCTCACACCTCACAAACAGTGATGGTTCCCAACATGACAGAGCGCTACCCTCCTCACACACACACTCACCACTCACACCCACACTCACCACTCACACCCACACTCACCACTCACACCCACACTCACCACTCACACCCACACTCACCACTCACACCCACACTCACCACTCACACCCACACTCACCACTCACACCCACACTCACTACTCACACCCACACTCACCACTCACACCCACACTCACTACTCAGTGATCGACACGTTTCCTGTGACATCACGTTTGTCCAACCTTCTCTCCCACCACACACCACTACACACGACCCCACCACACACCACTACACACGACCCCACCACACACCACTACACACGACCCCACCACACACCACTACACACGACCCCACCACACACCACTACACACGACCCCACCACACACCACTACACACGACCCCACCACACACCACTACACACGACTCCACCACACATCACTACACACGACCCCACCACACACCACTACACACGACCCCACCACACACCACTACACACGACCCCACCACACACCACTACACACGATCCCACCACACATCACTACACACGACCCCACCACACACCACTACACACGACCCACCACACACCACTACACACGACCCCACCACACACCACTACACACGACCCCACCACACACCACTACACACGATCCCACCACACACCACTACACACGACCCCACCACACACCACTACACACGACCCCACCACACACCACTACACACGACCCCACCACACACCACTACACACGACCCCACAACACACGACCCACCACACACCACAACACACGACCCCACCACACACCACTACACACGACCCACCACACACCACTACACGACCCCACCCCCCCCCCCCACCCAACACACCACAACACACGATCCCACCACACACCACTACACACGACCCCACCACACACCACTACACACGACCCCACCACACACCACTACACACGACCCCACCACACACCACTACACACGACCCCACCACACACCACTACACACGACCCCACCACACACCACTACACACGATCCCACCACAGCCTAAACCCCCCACTTTCCACAAGCCGCTATAACAGAGGTAGACACTGGCTAAAGTTGTGGTCATCCTTGACACATTCCTCTCTCTCTCTCTCTCTCTCTCTCTCTCTCTCACCGGCTGAGGCACCACAGTGGCAGGCGATGTATGGAGGTCGACGGTCCACCAGGTTCACACCAACAACCAAGCGACCCAAATCAATGAGGGAAATGAGGCGATGGACCAGAATGTGCCCCAGACACTAACCTGTGTTGTTGTTGTTGATGACTATCCTGGTCTTCAAATGGTACTATATCAACCACTCGGCAGGTAGACACACCAGCTTGGTTGTTTGGTGGACGTCGTGGTCCACCGTCTCATTTCCCTCACTAATTGGGTTGCGAGGATTTAGGTGTAAACTTGGTGGTCGGTGCCAGCGGTGTGGTCACACGCTGGCGGCGCCCGGCTCTTTACTGCCTGCCCTCACTGTCGCTATGGCCTCCAACACGCACACAAACAAATCCTGCAAATACTGATGCATTGGGTCGTGTGGCGGTGTCTGCCACCCCCCCAGGGGCCCCGCGGGGTCGTACCGTACTGCTGGGGTCATCATAAGACTTAACAAACCCCGAATCTATGGTATTATTGTCGAAAATCTCCGAGAAAACAAAGTGTGTTGTGACGCTTGCAATACTGGACACCACTGGTCTTTATGGCCTCGGGTCGCGACTTTCTTGGTGGTGGAGGGCAGGGGACATTGTGCTCTACGGCATGGCTACACAAGGGCCGTAATGGCCTGGTGGCCTGGCAGTCGCGCCCTGGAAGTGTAAGTTTTCTGTTCACAAATATGTCCACAATGGGAAAAAGGCTGTTGTTAATGGTGCAGACGTCACTTGCTTTTAACTCACGAGAATGGATGTAAGAACTGTGGGTTGGCCTTAGTGCATGTGTGTGTGTGTGTGTGTGTGTGTGTGTGTGTGAAGGCAGTTTGTGCTCTCTGTCGACGTTTTCATTACTCAGCTAAGTTACTCTGGGGATCGAAGTGGCACAGACGACATAAAGAAAGCGCCTTTCCAGTCAGCCAGGGAACGCGCAGTGGGATACGCCTCATTCCCTGGTCAGCCCAGCAGGACAGCTCACACCAGCACTACACTAAACATCTGGTGACGTCATGCTGATTATACTTCATTAACCTGTACGTATTGTTCAGGTGTACGTGCTGTTCATATGTACGTATTGTTCAGGTGTACGTGCTGTTCATATGTACGTATTGTTCAGGTGTACGTGCTGTTCATATGTACGTATTGTTCAGGTGTACGTGCTGTTCATATGTACGTATTGTTCAGGTGTACGTGCTGTTCATATGTACGTATTGTTCAGGTGTACGTGCTGTTCATATGTACGTATTGTTCAGGTGTACGTGCTGTTCATATGTACGTATTGTTCAGGTGTACAGGTGTCCTGAGCGTGTGACTGTACAGCAGAGTTGGGTTCATGATGTGTTTGTTGTACTGCAAGATGAATGATTCCTGTATTATGACGATAAATGTCTCAGACAACACATATTAAGTTTAGAAATAAAACAAACGTGAGTTTATAACCTCAGTGTTATAACTCTCTCTGTAATAATGAACAAACTAAACATTTAAGTAGGCATGATACAGAACATGTGCTGTTGCTCTTGGCTGTAATGGTCGACTACATGGAATGAATTTCAAAATGGAAATCTGGTTATGTAATCTGTTATCGTAATGGTGTAAAAAATACAAATTTTGGACGACTTTCTTATTTTGATGCCTGTAGATTCATTGATTAGAAGTTGTCACTTTCTATGAAATATTCCAACTAAAGCTTGAGACTGGATATATATATGGAATAACTGATAAATTGAATCATATTTTGATAATTTTAATCGTTAAATCTTCAAGTAACGTATACCATGTTTAGCAACGTCGTTCATCAGTGAACCTGAGGAATTTTGTGTTGATATTTTCAAACCGATCGACTTCAAGCCATACATTCCGTTATCATCTGTAAAACAGTACAGTTACGATGATGATAGTACAGGGTTACGGCCTCCATGTAAGGCTGTCATCTACTTAAATTTTCATAACATATTCAGGAAATTGAATCTACAATTTTGACACGAAAGACAAATGGATGATGACCCATCACCTGAGAATGGATGATGACCCATCACCTGAGAATGGATGATGACCCATCACCTGAGAATGGATGATGACCCATCACCTGAGAATGGATGATGACCCATCACCTGAGAATACAGGTTTGAGCTTTAACTCTGCCAAGGTCATGCATTAAGGGCGTCAATGTTAGTTACATCCAACAACCGAAAAATCATTTTCTTTCAAGATAATCACTTACTCAGTTTCATAACATAAATGATAAAAATAATTTTGTCAAATAACAACGGACATTTGCATGTAAACACACTGGAATATCTGTGTTTTGTTGACATAGACATTATTCTTCACAAGACACCCATAAAAAAAACAATTAAAAGCAATGTTACGATATGTAGAGGTGATGTGTAGAAGTGATATAGAGTGTACACAGGTGATATAGACTGTACACAGGTGATATAGGCTGTACACAGGTGATATAGACTGTACACAGGTGATATAGACCGTGGAATTTTAGACTGTGCTGACTTTGTGCCTAAATTCCATCGGTCGCAAGTTATCGTAAAGTGGTCAGGGCTGTGAAGTAGAGGGAAATCGTGGGTCAAAACATCCAACGTCAACATTGGACAGTGTAAGCGATGCTTTCTTAACACTGTTGAGCAAAGTTACAAACTGTACATGAGTAAGCAGGACACCTACAGCGTCGCGTCCAGACGTTATTATGTAACGTCTCTGTGCGTCGTGTGAGCGAGGCTATGACGACCGACGGCAGACCCGCTGGGTCGGATCTGTAGAATTTTATTTATTCGATTCGTATGTTCATACGCCAGGCGGTGCAGGATGCTCAGGAAGAAGAGATCCGGTACAATGTTGAACTGTCTTCTCTGCCTTATCATTTATACATTCCAGTGAACGCCATGTCTCTTAACAGGTCAATCTGATTTAATCCGAATTTTGTCAATATGTTGTGTGAGCTCCGAGGTCTACACTAAGTTACGGGTTGATTAAATGCTCATGAGATGTCTTCCTCTCAGGGTCATATTCTTATATCTCTATAGACGTCTGAACTTACTGCTTATATTGCCGACCATACGGGAGAACATGGCCGAGGCAACTGGAGTAGTGCACGTGAGCAATACATATTAAGATCATGATCTCCACAGATGACGTATTGAAACGATAAATGTGAGTCGTATTGGATTCCCACATTTTACTACATCACAACCTTTGCCCCACTCCTCATGACCCTACCACTAACGAGATGACATCAAAAGAGTTTAAGGAATAGTGAAGCAAAATCCAATCATGAGAGGAAACTGAACCTATCAAACATAAGTGGCGTCTCTTCTAGAATGTTACGATTTCCTCATCACTGAAATGTACAACATAAATATCATAGTAATTGTTTATTTTAAAACTGACAATTTCTTCTTCAATCTGTATTGTGATCAGGGAGAAAGATGGAAAGTTATGTAATACACATTATGTACGACTGCCTCCCTACGTGTGAGTGAGGCATGTGTGATATTCTTACATTCGTGGCGGTAGCTGCCGGGTATCGCCTGGTTAACACATCCACTCAAACATTAGCGGGACATCTATATGTGTGACGTAACCATTACACTGTCAGTTGATAATATCAAGAGTCAACTGGTGTATCGTTAAGAGAGATGAAATAGCCAACCATCGTCATGTCGAGCTCAGGGGCCATATCGTCATTGTTATTGGTCGTTTCATTATTTTCTAATGTTTAACCATGTGGTGTTTATGAGCAATATTGCAGCGTTCGACCTCCAGGTCTGTTCTTGCATGCTTGGCCACTGTCTTCCGGGCAAACATTTATATGACATATTTGTGAAGGAGTTTGTGTCACGTCCAGTACGGCTGCTCCATCCTGTATGTCTGACCCACTGGCTTTACCTTGTTATCACGTAGTTTGGTTGTTAGTGAAGGACCACTGAGGTTCTACAAGGAACATTTCAGAAACCTATAAAATTTTTCAGAATGTTTGAAACATTATGGGAATCAGAATGATAGCAGAAACACAGACCGAATGATTAGTCTTCGTTGAGATTGTATCCGAATCTTGGTGTTTAATGTAACTATATTATGAAATGAATAGACTGAGAGTTTACTAGGTAAACTAATATTCTAGGATTCCTTAGAGATGAAGATCGACTTCTCAAAAATATTTCATTCCTGTTATAGGAACTTGAGACTTGGTTATGTGTTGGACTCGTGGACAACAACAATATAGTCTACAATATACATTACCAGTCACCTCCAGACCTGACCATCTCAGGGTCAAATGTAAGTCGTCCATGTAGTTAACTGTATCATGAACATCGCGACATATTATGACCAGAAACTCGTTCGATCACTCAGGATAAACTCTCATGTATCTAACAATATAAGGTTTACAACATACCTACGTAGTACATAGCAGCTTGTTAGGCACAACCGTTCACAAGATTTCTCGGTTGATTAAGAACTATTGATCATGTAAAAAAATGTTTACGTACTTGTTTTAACGTCCAGGGTGACCCACAAGCCTGACTCGTCAGACAAGTCATTTGTTTCTGATGTTTTCTTGTAACGTTGTTATGTGTACACGTGACTGTGGTGTGGCTTAGTAAGGAGGAACGTGTCTGGGTTATTCTTAACTCTGAGGTTATCTGAAGGCGTTGGTCCACACAGGCAACGACTTCACTTCTAACACCATCAGCCGTGAGCTTCATAACTGGAGAGCTCATATATATATATATATATATATATATATATATATATATATATATATATATATATATATATATATATGCATATCTCAAATTTAGTGGTGGATTACTGAACACATTGTGTGAATTTCTGACGTTTTCTCATCATGTGATGTGTGACTGCAGAGTAACGGGACGCCTTGTACGTACACACACACATACATACAACTTGATCGGAGTTGTCATTTGGTGTTTATGTTTATGTCACACACAGATCACACAAGATGTTAGGAACTTTATTTCTTAATAGATTTTGTTGTATATCATTATAAACGTAAATGAACTGACGTCTGGTATCTAGATTAATGTACTTGCTCAGTACTCTGGTACTCTTACTTTTGATGAGGTGAAATTGTTCAGTAATAAAGCAGTGCAATGACTGAAGATACCAAAATGCAATCCTACAATAGCACATGAATACAGTGCTACACTACTGAAGTTAATTAAGTACAGAAGGACGCAACTCCATCCTGGAAATTAAGTGCAACGATTGATGGTTCTCAGCCATACTGATACAACTGTCATGGTTATGGTGACATCATGTAAAGCATAAGTCGAAGTCTTCATGAGAAAACTAAGAATCAACTTCGGTTAATGTGTCATGAATGGTTAGGTAAGTGTGAAGGTTTGGTAAGTCTAACATCCTTATATTACCGTTTTCTTCCGAATTATCCAATGTGTCAGTAAATCCAACTCATCATCACCAGGGAAGGTTGTTGACAAATATTGGTAGGAAATCATAACTTATTTAGTTGTTGACTTTAATCAATATTTTTTTTAGGGTTAATGTGATCCAATGAATAACTACCTTTGTTTGTATTCGTCAATATAACTTCTGAGTTAAGTCTGGACACAAGAAGGTTTGGTCTGGTCTCACCTCACTGTAGGTTAGGTTACGAGAACAAGTCTTGTTGTTCAGTGTTGCTGACGACGGATGACGAAGGCTGTCGTGTTCCACTGGGGAGTTGACGGGCTCAGCTACATGTCTGGCTGGACCGTCATTGCCACTGTGTGTGTGTGTGTGTTCATAGCGCGTCACAGCTGCAGTCTTGACAGACAACCATATTGCCATAAATCAGGTGATCACTGTGTTCATGTTACCGTAAGATGCGTGGCTGATTATTACTCAAATTATCACAATATCATGCACACCAGAGTAGTCGCCTCTGATTGGTGGAATGAGTTTGGTCATGACGTCACACATCAATATAGCAGAGAAGAACTCAGAAACAGAGCTAGTGTTCCCCTACATAATGAGATATCGTTCAGCTTTTTTACACGTATATATTTATATTTGGGAGGTGAGTTTAAATGGAAAAAAACTGGAGGAAGTGAAGTGTTTTAGATATCTGGGAGTGGATCTGGCAGCGGATGGAACCATGGAAGCGGAAGTGGATCATAGGGTGGGGGAGGGGGCGAAAATTCTGGGAACCTTGAAGAATGTGTGGAAGTCGAGAACATTATCTCGGAAAGCAAAAATGAGTATGTTTGAAGGAATAGTGGTTCCAACAATGTTGTATGGTTGCGAGGCGTGGGCTATGGATAGAGTTGTGCGCAGGAGGATGGATGTGCTGGAAATGAGATGTTTGAGGACAATGTGTGGTGTGAGGAGGTTTTATCGAGTGAGTAACGTAAGGGTAAGAGAGATGTGTGGAAATAAAAAGAGCGTGGTTGAGAGAGCAGAAGAGGGTGTTTTGAAGTGGTTTGGGCACATGGAGAGAATGAGTGAGGAAAGATTGACCAAGAGGATATATGTGTCGGAGGTGGAGGGAACGAGGAGAAGAGGGAAACCAAATTGGAGGTGGAAAGATGGAGTGAAAAAGATTTTGTGTGATCGGGGCCTGAACATGCAGGAGGGTGAAAGGAGGGCAAGGAATAGAGTGAATTGGAGCGATGTGGTATACCGGGGTTGACGTGCTGTCAGTGGATTGAATCAAGGCATGTGAAGCGTCTGGGGTAAACCATGGAAAGCTGTGTAGGTATGTATATTTGCGTGTGTGGACGTATGTATATACATGTGTATGGGGGGGGGGGGGGGTTGGGCCATTTCTTTCGTCTGTTTCCTTGCGCTACCTCGCAAACGCGGGAGACAGCGACAAAGTATAAAAAAAAAAAAATATTTATGCCATGATGATCAGATACATAACAACAGATCAACGAAAAGTGAAATACTTGTCGAGCTGTGTGAGAACAGGTCATGGCACCTGTCCACACCGGCCTTCATTGTGCACTGACACTTGCAGTAGTGGCCATACATGATGACTGTGTGCTCGTTGTGGTGTCTGTTTCTTTCCCTTCACCGCAAAGCTTTGCAACTCTTTACCTTCTCAAGTCTTTCACAATAGTTACGGCCTGACCATTTTTTTACGCTAAAAAAAGATAGAAATCTGATAATTACCTTCTCTTCTCTCTTCACTTATCAATTTAACTCTTTTCTTTGTTAAGTGTTTTAAGTAAGACCTGGTCTGAGTGACAACCTGATTCTTACCACCTGACGAAGACCTCCATACGGATTAGGCGTCACACCTGCACATGACACATATCAACATGACAGTCATCAACAAGCACGCGCTCCCGGCATGACAGTCATCCACAAGCACGCGCTCCCGGCATGACAGTCATCAACAAGCACGCGCTCCCGGCATGACAGTCATCAACAAGCACGCGCTCCCGGCATGACAGTCATCAACAAGCACGCGCTCCCGGCATGACAGTCATCAACAAGCACACGCTCCCGGCATGACAGTCATCAACAAGCACGCGCTCCCGGCATGACAGTCATCAACAAGCACGCGCTCCCGGCATGACAGTCATCCACAAGCACGCGCTCCCGGCATGACAGTCATCAACAAGCACGCGCTCCCGGCATGACACACGAAGAGAATGTAAACAATCTTACAGGATCTGGTGTCTTGGTGACACATGACCCTTATAGCCTGAACCTGGCTTGACACTAACATGACCCTTATAACCTGAACCTGGCTTGACACTAACTTTCCTTTGTCTTTTCCCGTTTCATAATTCTCTGTATACTTCAGTTAAGGTCCGACCTTGATGTGGACTTTGGTCCGTGACTGGAACCTTCAACACAAATAACCCCGCCTCAGTACCGTCAGTGTACCCCAGGTTCTGCTGATGTGTACCATACAAGACTATGATCATGCCAGATACATTGTGGTACAGACGCGGGCAGACGGTACACAGTCCACCCGGCTGTTCATCCTTTCTCTGGTGAATTAATGAATAGTACCAACTTGGACTGAGGTAAGGCACCACAGGTGTGGCGTACCTAGCCACAGGCGCAACCAGCCGACAGCTTGTAGCTCAGCTCAAGTTAACCCAGGATGTCCACAATACTGCGGTGCTGACCATGTCGCGAGGCCGCACTGCAGACGATCTCTCCGTCTTGAATGATAATGTTTTTATCATCGTCTTCATCTGTTCCCCATCTTATAACAACACATCCCAGTACCCCAGGACCCAAGAACTGGCCTCCAGTACCCCAGGACCCAATAATTGGCCTCCAGTACCCCAGGACCCAATAATTGGCCTCCAGTACCCCAGGACCCAGTAACTGGCCGCCAGTACCCCAAGATCTAGTACATCCTAACATACGTTCCTCACAGGTGAGGCCAGATTCTCAGCAATCAGTTGAGCAGATGTTACGTATCTTCATGCTATGATGG
Source organism: Panulirus ornatus (assembly GCF_036320965.1). NCBI lineage: Eukaryota > Metazoa > Arthropoda > Malacostraca > Decapoda > Palinuridae > Panulirus > Panulirus ornatus. Next base: position 59,151,803 of record NC_092241.1, read on the forward strand.
ATGAACATGACCACAACAGTGAAGGTAATGAAGGAGTCAGCTTAGGTTTGGTTTCCTCATGGTGTGATGTGCGGTGAGTCACTTGTGTCTCTTCCTTCCTGTAGTCACAAGTACAGATGAGTATGTTCAAGCTTGACCCATTTATGGCTGAAATACAGTGTTCAAAAGAAGCAAGTTTGTCAGGTATTTGTACATCACAAGTGCTGATTGGGGGGATATGAGAGAGAGAGAGAGAGAGAGAGAGAGAGAGAGAGAGAGAGAGAGAGAGAGAGAGAGAGAGAGAGAGAGAGAGAGAGAGAGAGAGAGAGAGAGAATAAATGGCCGTTAAAGCTATCCTACATTCCTTCAGGACAACAAACAAACATTAATAACTCATGAACCTCCACAATCACGTCTGAGGTGTACAGGGAGACATCGTACATCAGGCAAGTCCAGCAGCCAATAGCAAGTCTGGGTGGCGTGTGGCCGGATACTATTGGCTGCTGGCGGCCAACCAGCTCATGTGGCAACGTCTCGCTGGAATTTAGCGACACAGATGATTATTTAGGTTAATGTGTGTCTGTGTATCACACCAGCGATCCAAGTTTTCTTGATAAGATACGACTAACTCTTACAACGTAGTAATGTATTGTGGTTGTCTGGATATCATTATGTTTGTTTCATGTACATTTTTTTTACCTGTAATTGACAAGTTGGTTCAGTTATGGTGACGAAAAAACCGTTCAAACCTTCAATTAGAGGAAGAGGCTGACGCACTGACGTCAACCCTTATGTCATAACGTACTCACACCCTCACCAGAAATGGAAGTAGAAGCTGACACAAACCTTCATTCACAACACACACACACACACACACACACAAGTCAGGAGAGCTTTACACCTTTAAACGTCTCACTTACTGAGCGTTCATAAAAAAGATAAGAGGGGCGCAAGACGGTGCGACCCAAGGTTCGTAATCTCGCCTGGGAACCTCGTAATGAAGCTGTCTGGCCTTCTCCCCCCACCCTCACCCCCGGCCAGTGCCCGCCCCCCCCTACACACACAGGACCTATGTGGACCCTCCCCTGGGCCCCCAACACCGGGCCCTAAGGGCCCCCTGGTGCAGCATAAAAAGGATGATGAGCTCGGCGATCAACACCCACGAAGGCAAACAAGCGTAGCCACATTCTCAGGCCCGACAGCGCCCACAAAGACAGTTCTTACATTTCCATACAAGATGAAAACTTCTCATTAGCAAGATCCTTTTCAGCACGATCGCCTCCCGCAGAGAAAACCCATTTTTACCCGCCTGAGAAACTTTCCCCATCTCGCGTGCAATTTAAACTTGGATCTTTTCATCAGCGGCACCAGGGATAACCAACTCACTCCTAATTAAAATTCAGCCTTCTCACATTTTGCTTAATTAAATTTTTGTCATCAGGGGTGAGCCTTTTAATTGGTGGGGATTGTGAGAGCGAGCGGGTGAGAGAGAGAGAGAGAGAGAGAGAGAGAGAGAGAGAGAGAGAGAGAGAGAGAGAGAGAGAGAGAGAGAGAGAGTTGGTAAGACGGGGGAGAGTTAGAGTGGGTGATGGTGGGTATGTGTTTTGAGAGGTAAGTGGAGAGACGGGGAAGGTTGGAGGGGAGGTGGGTGGAGACACACGGGAGTACATACACACAAGACCTGACGGTGCATAACGCAGTTACCTGCTCTCGTCGTCGTCGTCGTCGTCGGAGGAGGAGGAGGCGGAGGAGGACAGTCAAGTATCCTGTGTTGTAATGTAACACAAGACGTACACACGTTAGCGCAGCTCGTGCCACCTCCTGCTGCTCAGCAGACGACAAGAAAATAACTCAGGAAGACTGTCATGTGTTGTGTTGTGCAGGCTACTGGCAAGGTTACTTTATGTGGTGACCAACACATCATCATCTGTTTACAGTTGTAGCTCTTATGTGCCAATGACTGTTATCATTAAGGTATCAATGATACCACTGTATAAAGTATCTATGATGCCACTATATAAAGTATCCATAATACCACTGTATAAAGTATCTATGATACCACTATATAAAGTATCTATGACACCACTATATAAAGTATCCATAATACCACTGTATAAAGTATCTATGATACCACTGTATAAAGTATCTATGATACCACTATATAAAGTATCCATAATACCACTGTATAAAGTATCTATGATACCACTATATAAAGTATCTATGATACCACTATATAAAGTATCCATAATACCACTGTATAAAGTATCTATGATACCACTGTATAAAGTATCTATGATACCACTATATAAAGTATCCATAATACCACTGTATAAAGTATCTATGATACCACTATATAAAGTATCTATGATACCACTATATAAAGTATCCATAATACCACTGTATAAAGTATCTATGATACCACTGTATAAAGTATCTATGATACCACTATATAAAGTATCCATAATACCACTGTATAAAGTATCTATGATACCACTATATAAAGTATCTATGACACCACTATATAAAGTATCCATAATACCACTGTATAAAGTATCCATAATACCACTGTATAAAGTATCCATAATACCATTCTCAGTGAATGTAGGTTTGCGGCAGGGGTGTGTGATGTCTCCATGGTTGTTTAATTTGTTTATGGATGGGGTTGTTAGGGAGGTAAATGCAAGAGTTTTGGAAAGAGGGGCAAGTATGAAGTCTGTTGGGGATGAGAGAGCTTGGGAAGTGAGTCAGTTGTTGTTCGCTGATGATACAGCGCTGGTGGCTCATTCATGTGAGAAACTGCAGAAGCTGGTGACTGAGTTTGGTAAAGTGTGTGGAAGAAGAAAGTTAAGAGTAAATGTGAATAAGAGCAAGGTTATTAGGTACAGTAGGGTTGAGGGTCAAGTCAATTGGGAGGTGAGTTTGAATGGAGAAAAACTGGAGGAAGTGAAGTGTTTTAGATATCTGGGAGTGGATCTGGCGGCGGATGGAACCATGGAAGCGGAAGTGGATCATAGGGTGGGGGAGGGGGCGAAAATTCTGGGGGCCTTGAAGAATGTGTGGAAGTCGAGAACATTATCTCGGAAAGCAAAAATGGGTATGTTTGAAGGAATAGTGGTTCCAACAATGTTGTATGGTTGCGAGGCGTGGGCTATGGATAGAGTTGTGCGCAGGAGGATGGATGTGCTGGAAATGAGATGTTTGAGGACAATGTGTGGTGTGAGGTGGTTTGATCGAGTGAGTAACGTAAGGGTAAGAAAGATGTGTGGAAATAAAAAGAGCGTGGTTGAGAGAGCAGAAGAGGGTGTTTTGAAGTGGTTTGGGCACATGGAGAGAATGAGTGAGGAAAGATTGACCAAGATGATATATGTGTCGGAGGTGGAGGGAACGAGGAGAAGAGGGAGACCAAATTGGAGGTGGAAAGATGGAGTGAAAAAGATTTTGTGTGATCGGGGCCTGAATATGCAGGAGGGTGAAAGGAGGGCAAGGAATAGAGTGAATTGCAGCGATGTGGTATACCGGGGTTGACGTGCTGTCAGTGGATTGAATCAAGGCATGTGAAGCGTTTGGGGTAAACCATGGAAAGCTGTGTAGGTATGTATATTTGCGTGTGTGGATGTATGTATATACATGTGTATGGGGGGGGGGGGCCATTTCTTTCGTCTGTTTCCTTGCGCTACCTCGCAAACGCGGGAGACAGCGACAAAGTATAATAAAAAAAAAATAAATACCACTGTATAAAGTATCTATGATACCACTATATAAAGTATCCATAATACCACTATATAAAGTATCTATGATACCACTATATAAAGTATCCATAATACCACTGTATAAAGTATCTATGATACCACTGTATAAAGTATCCATAATACCACTGTATAAAGTATCCATAATACCACTGTATAAAGTATCTATGATACCACTGTATAAAGTATCCATAATACCACTGTATAAAGTATCTATGATACCACTGTATAAAGTATCCATAATACCACTGTATAAAGTATCTATGATACCACTATATAAAGTATCTATGATACCACTGTATAAAGTATCCATAATACCACTGTATAAAGTATCTATGATACCACTGTATAAAGTACCTGACAACCTCAGTCTTGACAACATGTGCTGGTTGTTTACTGGTATGTTGTGGCACGATTCTTCATGTCAACATTTGTGGTCGTCGTGACCTACATGTATCGTGACGGATCTGTGACTCACAATGTCGAAATTATTTAGTAGTTTGAAAACACATCACATCTCTAATTATTCTTTTTTCAGATAATCGCAGATGTTTGTGTATTTCTTTCTTTGTAAATCATATTTCTGTGCAATGGAATTTGTTTTGTTGCTTTGTTTGTGTTGGTTTTAGTTTACATTCAGCTCTGATCAAGTCTGGCGACCAGACCTGAATGAAATATTCATTTAAGGTGTGCCAGTTACATTGTAAGTCCTGTATCATCCACGTTGTAGTTGATGTTTCAAGATGTGAAGGCTGACACTCTGCTGTATCATCCACGTTGTAGTTGATGTTTCAAGATGTGAAGGCTGACACTCTGCTGTATCATCCACGTTGTAGTTGATGTTTCAAGATGTGAAGGCTGACACTCTGCTGTATTATGTGTGTGCACTGATGGGCAGATTATGTCACGCTTTGTCGACACATTTCATAATCATTAATGATGTCTTTATGGTCAAAGTGCATTACCCTGTTTCTGTCTACACTCAAGTTCATTTGTCATTTCTCTGACCATTTTATCAGTTTACGTCAACATCTGTCAATCCCTCAGCAGACGTGTTATGATGGGTTGTATTCCTACATGTCAATAGCAAGTTGTGAAGTTGTGTGGGTGAGAGACGCGCGTCTCCAGGTCACTGATGAAGATGACATGGTCGCCTGTACTGTGCTGGCCAGCTACTCCTCCACCTCTCAAGGTTTGGTGATGTCTGGCTCTTCTGGTCATTCATGTGTCATAAGTTCTTTTCAGTTCCGATTTAGAGTGAGAGTCTTCGTACTGATACTGTGAGGTGGTCATTTTTCAAGTATATTAATTATATTAAGTACCAACCCAACACTTCCTCCGCTGGGGTCACCTGCCGTTGTACTGACCTTTCACGAGAGGTCAACGACCACTGACCCACAGTACACACGTACGGGCTTGCATGGCATAGTGGCCAGCGCGGGCCCGCCCGGATTCGAGTCCTTGGCGCTGCAGTCGACCCACAGGCAATACAGCTGTTCATCCTCCTGGGCTGGTCGATAATTGTGTATCTGGCTTGTGTGTGTGTGCGTGTGTGTGTGTGTGTGTGTGTGTGTGTGTGTGTGTGTGTGTGTGTGGTTACATACGTGGGAGTGCAGACATGGTACATATATACAAGGTTAGGTTAGGTTAGGTTAGGTTAGTTTGGTTAGATTAGGTCAGGTTAGTTTGGTTAGATTAGGTCAGGTTAAGTTAGGTTAGGTTAGGTTAGGTTAGGTTAGGTTGGGTTAGGTTGGTTAGTTGTTTGTTTGGAAGTTAGGCCAAACAGAAGACTAACAATACATAATGTCAAACACACAATTATATCGATGATTTAACCACATGTTAATGTGAACTTGTTCAAGAACAACATTATAATATGCATGAGTTTCAAGAGTAACAGCAGGGCAAGTCATCTCTCACCGGATGTATATACATCAAAATGTTTGTCATTCGTCTTTTTATATAAAAATTGCTTATGTTTATTTCCTTTATACAGCATTATGATGTTACATAGATGCCTTCCTGTTGACTGATGAGGCGGAGGGGCTGGTGGGTGGCTGGGTGGGGAGGAACCCACGTTTTTACCATCAAGTCTCCATCTATATAAATCTGGAGTTTGTGATGCTACTGCCGCTGTCGTCCAGTAGATAACCTCATCATGACAAATTTTCACTTAGATTAGTCAACTTTAGTCATTTGAACAACCAGATGTTTATCCCGTTACCATGAACTTGTCCAGAATGGTAATTGTAGAGAAGGCTGGGGTGTAGGAAGGCTGGGTGTAGGATGGCTGGGGTGTAGGAAGGCTGGGGTGTAGGAAGGCTGGGTGTAGGATGGCTGGGGTGTAGGAAGGCTGGGGTGTAGGATGGCTGGGGTGTAGGAAGGCTGGGGTGTAGGAAAGCTGGGTGTAGGATGGCTGGGGTGTAGGAAAGCTGGGTGTAGGATGGCTGGGGTGTAGGAAGGCTGGGTGTAGGATGGCTGGGGTGTAGGAAGGCTGGGGTGTAGGAAGGCTGGGGTGTAGGAAGGCTGGGGTGTAGGAAGGCTGGGTGTAGGATGGCTGGGGTGTAGGAAGGCTGGGGTGTAGGAAGGCTGGGGTGTAGGAAGGCTGGGGTGTAAGGAAGGCTGGGTGTAGGATGGCTGGGGTGTAGGAAGGCTGGGTGTAGGAAGGCTGGGGTGTAGGAAGGCTGGGTGTAGGATGGCTGGGGTGTAGGAAGGCTGGGGTGTAGGAAGGCTGGGGTGTAGGAAGGCTGGGGTGTAGGAAGGCTGGGTGTAGGATGGGCTGGGGTGTAGGAAGGCTGGGTGTAGGAAGGGCTGGGGTGTAGGAAGGCTGGGTGTAGGATGGGCTGGGGTGTAGGAAGGCTGGTGTAGGAAGGCTGGGTGTAGGAAGGCTGGGGGTGTAGGAAGGGCTGGGTGTAGGATGGCAGGGGGTGCAGGAAGGCTGGTTGTAGGATGGCAGTGGGGTGTAGGAAGGCTGGGGTTTAGGAAGGCTGGGGTGTAGGAAGGGCTGGGTGTAGGAAGGCTGGGGTGTAGGAAGGCTGGGGTGTAGGATGGCTGGGGTGTAGGAAGGCTGGGTGTAGGATGGCTGGGGTGCAGGAAGGCTGGGTGTAGGATGGCTGGGGTGTAGGAAGGCTGGGGGTGTAGGATGGCTGGGGTGTAGGAAGGCTGGGTGTAGATGCTGGGGTGCAGGAAGCTGGGTGTAGGATGGCTGGGGTGTAGGAAGGCTGGGGTGTAGGAAGGCTGGGTGTAGGAAGGCTAGGGGTGTAGGAAGGGCTGGGGTGTAGGATGGCTGGGGTGTAGGAAGGGCTGGGTGTAGGATGGCTGGGGTGTCAGGAAGGCTGGGGTGTAGGAAGGCTGGGTGTGTAGGAAGGCTGGGGTGTAGGAAGGCTGGGGTGTAGGAAGGCTGGGGTGTAGGATGGCTGGGGTGTAGGAAGGCTGGGTGTAGGATGGCTGGGGTGTAGGAAGGCTGGGGTGTAGGAAGGCTGGGGTGTAGGAAGGCTGGGGTGTAGGAAGGCTGGGGTGTAGGAAGGCTGGGGTGTAGGAAGGCTGGGGTGTAGGAAGGCTGGGGTGTAGGATGGCTGGGGTGTAGAAGGCTGGGTGTAGGATGGCTGGGGTGCAGGAAGGCTGGGTGTAGGATGGCTGGTGTGTAGGAAGGCTGGGGTGTAGGAAGGCTGGGGTGTAGGAAGGCTGGGTGTAGGATGGCTGGGGTGTAGGATGGCGGGGGTGTAGGATGGCTGGGGTGCAGGAAGGCTGGGGTGTAGGAAGGCTGGTGTGTAGGAAGGCTGGGGTGTAGGAAGGCTGGGGTGTAGGAAGGCTGGGGTGTAGGAAGGCTGGGGTGTAGGAAGGCTGGGGTGTAGGAAGGCTGGGTGTAGGATGGCTGGGGTGCAGGAAGGCTGGGTGTAGGATGGCTGGGGTGTAGGAAGGCTGGGGTGTAGGATGGCTGGGGTGTAGGAAGGGGGAGAGTGAGGATGGTGGGGTGGGGGGTAGGGTGTGGGTTGTAGGGTGGGGGAGGGGAGGATGGTAAGGCTGGGGGGGGGTGGTGGGGTGGGGTGGGGTGGGGCGGGGTGGGGTGGGGTGGGGCGTGGTGGGCGGGGTGGGGTGGGGTGGGGCTGGGGGCGGGTGGTGGGGCGGGGTGGGGCGGGGTGGGGTGGGGCGGGGCGGGGTGGGGCGGGGTGGGGCGGGTGGGGTGGGGGGGGGGGGTACATTTCATCAAGCGGTCGTGATATATTTTTGTTAAAGTCTTGTTACACAGGTGTGAGTTATGTCCTTCCTTCCCGCGGCCTCCTGCTGTGGCGTCCCCTCTCCCCCCCCCCATCCTTGCCTTGTACCCCCCTCCCTCTAGCTCATTTACTCCCTCCCCAGTCCTCCCCAGTCCTCCCCAGTCCTCCCCAGTCCTCCCCAGTCCTCCCCAGTCCTCCCCAGTCCTGTACGTCTGGTTTCTTCTTTCTTCCTCACACATTCCTCGACTTACGTGTGTATCTCTCATGTCACCATCACCTGTGGTGGGTCACCATCACCTGTGGTGGGTCACCATCACCTGTGGTGGGTCACCATCACCTGTGGTGGGTCACCATCACCTGTGGTGGGTCACCATCACCTGTGGTCGGTCACCATCACCTGTGGTCGGTCACCATCACCTGTGGTCGGTCACTATCACCTGTGGTGGGTCACCATCACCTGTGGTCGGTCACCATCACCTGTGGTCGGTCACTATCACCTGTGGTGGGTCACCATCACCTGTGGTCGGTCACCATCACCTGTGGTCGGTCACTATCACCTGTGGTGGGTCATCGTCACCTTTAGTGGGTCACAGTCACTCTTAATGGGGGGTCACCGTCACTCTTGGTGGGACTCCGTCAACTTTTTTTATTTCATTCTATCTTCTTTCATTTTTTCCTACGTTGAAGGTTCCAGTCACGGACCAAGGTCCACATCAAGGACGGACCTTAACTGAAATATACAGAGAATTATGAAACGGGAAAAGAAAAGACAAGGGAAAATACTTGCGAATTTCTAAGACAGTGAAAGACCTGTCTTTTGAAACGTGCCAGGTCATAGTTACTGGGAAAGACATGAGAAGATAGATAGTATCAAAGCTTCGACGTGTAGGGAAAGAAACAGTTATCAAAACGGCCCACCCTCGAGCTGCTGATGGCCACACAGTAATCATGTGACGCAGCAACTTGCCGAGTATTGGGTGGTCTAGCTAGTGGTGGGGGCACACAAGCAGTCAGCTCTCGGAAGCAAAATCCAAAGTAATACCTATAGAAGAGGGAAAGTGAACCAACATTGCGGCGTAGGGCAAGGGGGTCAAGTTTGGAAGTTAATCTGGGACAGTTCATTAGTCGGACCGCTTTCGACTCAACTCTGTCAAGTAAGGATACAGAGCTAGAACCACCCCAGATGTGAGAGCAGTACTTCATACAAGGACATTTCAATCCCTTATATAAACGGAGCAACTGTTCAGAAGAAAAGAAGTTTCAACATCTACACAGTTTCTTAGAAGCAGAATTAGCTATTCCCGTTATGTGGGGTTTCCAAGAAAGAGCGGACGTTACAGTAATACTAAGTATGTTCATTGAGAAGAGGTGAAATTTCAGAACCGTCAAAGGGGAGACGAGAGTCGTCAGGAGTTTCGGTAGAAACAGAGTAGAAACTGGGACCAAACGGGAACCAAAGAGAATTGCTTTGTCTACAGGAGAGACAGCTATAGTGACGTCAGGACGGAAAAGTGAAGGAAAGGTAGAGCGACAGAAGTTGTTAGCGATGCCCTTTAGCTAATAACCAAGAAGACCTATCAGTGGATGACGAGGAGAGGTTATTACACTTTCTTTGAATATTGGAACGCTTCACCTTACGGATGGTTGCAGCGATCACGAGCAGTGATAAAAGCTGAGTGGGAGTCAGAGGAAGGAGAGTTTTTCCACCCCCGACATGTCTAATCCCTTGCCTGAATAGCCTCAGAACAGGAAGAGTGGATAAATGCTTCCATTCCCGCAAGAATAACCTCTGCTATGCGTTTGGCGAGACAGAGGCATCACCACATGAAACAGTAAAATACCCAAGGAAAGTTAGACAAGAAGTTACGTAAGTTATTCCAGTCAGCTTTGTTGAGGTACCAGTATTTACGCTTAGGAGGGGCTGCTGGAGGGAGAGGTGCCGTTAGAATAGATACATTCATGAGAGTGTGACGAGATGAACCAACTGGGGCGAGATTATGTAGTTACAGCCGGATGGACAAGAGATGAAAAACAAATCCAGAATATAACGAGAGCGGTCACAGCGGTCAGGTATATGGTTAAGGTGGGAGATAATTTGTTTTAAGTTATTAGAAGTAAAGAATACGTGAGGGCTTTAATTCCCCTCACCGTCCATATGGGAGGAATTCAACCATTCCCTATGGTGAATGTTGAGATCCCGCGGTAGGGGATCTCGGCTTGCGGGTGAGAGGATGTCACAGTCTCATGGCAGATGTCTAGATAGTCGAAAAATGATTTAAGATTTCTAGAACCAGAAGAGCAATAGTCGAAATAGAGGAAACGTGTGAGAGTAGACCTTGAGCCACATAACATCCAAGTTTGGAGACTCAAGGTTCTTGAGGCGAGCAACAGATGTGTTGATGGAATCGTGAGTGGAGGTTAGGGTTGGATATGAGAAAGGAGCTCGTGAGAGCATCATTGTAAAACAGCGTCTCAGAGAGAAGTGTTCAAAAGAGGAGAGGTTGCCAGAGGGACCAAGAATGCCGGTGTAATGAAGAGAAAAAGAGGAAGGTCTGACAGAGAGGGAAAGGTCAGGGAAGGAACTGGTGCTACTACTGCTGTGAGTCCTCCCTCTCCTGGGCAGTAGAGTCAGGCGGGAACCTTGGCAGCCATGACTATAGAGACGAGTGTTGTTGTTGGACTTTTATCATCATCATATTAACGACAACGATTGTGAAGACAGGGAATGACAAGAGAAATTATGTGAAGAGAAGAAGCGAGGTTTGAGTAGGTATATGATGATGCCTGTAAGGAGATAGCAGAACTAGGATGATCTCTGCGGCTGGGATGATCTCCGTGGCTGGGATGATCATTGTGGCTGGGATGATCTCTATGGCTGGGATGATCTCTGTGGCTGGGATGATCTCCGTGGCTGGGATGATCTCTATGGCTGGGATGATCTCTGTGGCTGGGATGATCTCTATGGCTGGGATGATCTCTGTGGCTGGGATGATCTCTGTGGCTGGGATGATCTTTATGGCTGGGATGATCTCTGTGGCTGGGATGATCTCTGTGGCTGGGATGATGTCTGTGGCTAGGATGATCTCTGTGGCTGGCATGATCTCTGTGGCTGGGATGATGTCTGTGGCTGGGATGATCTCCGTGGCTGGGATGATCTCTGTGGCTGGGATGATCTCTATGGCTGGGATGATCTCTGTGGCTGGGATGATCTCTGTTGCTAGGATGATCTCTATGGCTGGGATGATCTCTGTGGCTGGGATGATCTCTGTGGCTGGGATGATCTCTGTGGCTGGCATGATCTCTGTGGCTGGCATGATCTCTATGGCTGGGATGATCTCTGTGGCTGGGATGATCTCTGTGGCTAGGATGATCTCTGTGGCTGGGATGATCTCTGTGGCTGGGATGATCTCTAAGGCTGAGATGATCTCTGTGGCTGGGATGATCTCTGTGGCTGGCATGATCTCTGTGGCTGGCATGATCTCTGTGGCTGGGATGATCTCTATGGCTGGGATGATCTCTGTGGCTGGGATGATCTCCGTGGCTGGGATGATCTCTGTGGTTGGGATGATCTCTGTGGCTGGGATGATCTCTATGGCTGGGATGATCTCTGTGGCTGGGATGATCTCTGTGGCTGGGATGATCTCTATGGCTGGGATGATCGCTGTGGCTGGGATGATCTCTATGGCTGGGATGATCTCTGTGGCTGGGATGATCTCTGTGGCTGGGATGATCTCTAAGGCTGGGATGATCTCTGTGGCTGGGATGATCTCTGTGGTTGGGATGATCTCCGTGGCTGGGATGATCTCTGTGGCTGGGATGATCTCCGTGGCTGGGATGATCTCTATGGCTGGGATGATCTCTGTGGCTGGGATGATCTCTGTGGCTGGGATGATCTCCGTGGCTGGGATGACCTCTGTGGCTGGGATGATCTCCGTGGCTGGGATGATCTCTGTGGCTGGGATGATCTCTGTGGGTGGGATGATCTTTGTGGCTAGGATGATATCCGTGGCTGGGATGATCTCCGTGGTTGGGATGATCTCTGTGGCTGGGATGATCTCCGTGGCTGGGATGATCTCTGTGGCTAGGATGATCTCCGTGGCTGGGATGATCTCTGTGGCTAGGATGATCTCCGTGGCTGGGATGATCTCTGTGGCTGGGATGATCTCTGTGGCTGGGATGATCTCCGTTTCTGGGATGATCTCCGTGGCTGGGATGATCTCCGTTGCTGGGATGATCTCCGTGACTGGGATGATCTCTGTGGCTGGGATGATCTCCGTGGCTGGGATGATCTCTGCGGCTGGGATGATCTCCGTGGCTGGGATGATCTCTGTGGCTGGGATGATCTCTGTGGCTGGGATGATCTCTGTGGCTGGGATGATCTCCGTGGCTGGGATGATCTCCGTGGCTGGGATGATCTCTGTGGCTGGGATGATCTCCGTGGCTGGGATGATCTCTGTGGCTGGGATGATCTCTGTGGCTGGGATGATCTCTGTGGCTGGGATGATCTCCGAGGCTGGGATGATCTCTGTGGCTGGGATGATCTCTGTGGCTGGGATGATCTCCGTGGCTGGGATGCTCACTGTAAATATTTCACATTTATCATGGCTCCTCCTCGTTGTCTCGTCTCTTCTGGTTCACTATGTACGTACATATATCACTACACCTCCTGGTGGAGTTTGGTTCTATCTGCTCTGAATCTTACAAACTGATCCAAGTGTACATCATCTCTCACATTCTCCATGATCCAAGTGTACATCATCTCTCACATTCTCCATGATCCAAGTGCACATCATCTCTCACATTCTCCATGATCCAAGTGTACATCATCTCTCACATTCTCCATGATCCAAGTGTACATCATCTCTCACATTCTCCATGATCCAAGTGTACATCATCTCTCACCTTCTCCATGATCCAAGTGTACATCATCTCTCACATTCTCCATGATCCAAGTGTACATCATCTCTCACATTCTCCATGATCCAAGTGTACATCATCTCTCACATTCTCCATGATCCAAGTGTACATCATCTCTCACATTCTCCATGATCCAAGTGTACATCATCTCTCACATTCTCCATGATCCAAGTGTACATCATCTCACGCTGGTCATGACTGTTGTCAGTTTTAGTGTATTGATTGGTGTCATCTACCCTGGTTCTGGGTTCTCACATACATACAGGATCTATATATCTTAACTTCCAAGGTTTCACTTTTCGTAATTTGTCCTCTGCGGGTAATTGTGTACGATAATTCAATTCGTTGTTTAATTTCTTGTGTACAACTCGTTTATTCCTGATATTTAAGGTTTCGTTAAATTCTCATTTATGTTCTTTGTGTTCGGTAATGTTCTCTCTGTCTCAGCTAAGACTTTCATTATCAGGTTTTCTAATAAACAATAACATCTCTGGTTGTCTGGATTTCTGTGGTCGACATATTGTGGCCAGTTATCTCATGCTTACCATCTCTTGGTCTCTTGTCTACATAAGTCTCATACCTGTAATATGTGTGTCACTAGTGACCAGGTCATTCCAACATTCCATTATGGTTTTGTCTTCGATGCTGATGTCCAATTCTTACATTCACACTCCGCTCATTCATTGTATAGTTCCAGTGATGCATTATCATTCAAAGCCTTGTGCTCCGCTTGTTCTCTGAGCAATGGTCATTGCAGTGCTTCCAACCTCGGCACTGGTTGTTAGTACATGATGTACATCTCTGTACACATCTTACCCTACATCTGTTATTATGTCTATCAGATCTTCCTGGACGTCTGTTATCATGTCTATCAGATCTTCCTGCACGTCTATTATCATGTCTATCAGATCTTCCTGCAGGTCTATTATCATGTCTATCAGATCTTCTTGGACTTCTGTTATCATGTCTATCAGATCTTCCTGCACGTCTGTTATCATGTCTATCAGATCTTCCTGCACGTCTGTTATCATGTCTATCAGATCTTCCTGCACGTCTGTTATCATGTCTATCAGATCTTCCTGCACGTCTGTTATCATGTCTATCAGATCTTCCTGCACGTCTGTTATCATGTCTATCAGATCTTCCTGCACGTCTGTTATCATGTCTATCAGATCTTCCTGCACGTCTGTTATCATGTCTATCAGATCTTCCTGCACGTCTGTTATCATGTCTATTGTTGATGGTGAGTGTCTTTCTACAACCTGTAGTTCTGTGGTCACTAATGATGTTTCCTCTATATTCTAAGTTCGGTTGTGAGGATGTACGTATATGTTCATGTTGTTGTTCTCATCTGTAGATGTTGTATTATGTGGTAAACTTCTGGGTTAATGTGTTTATCTCATCACAACATCTTCTGGCATCAAGCAATCCAAACAGTAATGCTGGTATGTACATTCTGGGGTGAATATATTAACATTCATCAAAGTTCCTTTATCTTCCTGTTCAGTATTGTCTGCTTCTCTTATTGTCTCTTGCTGCATGAGTGTTGTCTCTACCTTCCTTCCTCCCGATATCTGGACACTCGTATTTTGCTTTGGTCTCACAAATTTATTAATTTCATAACTGGTTTTGTTTTGTTTGATCATTTTCCCATTTTATGATTTATTTCTCCACAATTTTCTTCATTATGATTATGTTAATTTTCTGTACATTCTGTGTTTTTCTTGCCAATATTACCCCTCTAATTTACCCATTTATTCTATCTTTAATGTTCCTCAGTTCCATGTTCCGTACAGTTGTATTGCCTGTTATTTATTTACTGTAGTAACTGTTTTCATGGTCACTTCCTTGTCCCTCTTCCTTCTCATGATCTTGTCCTCCTCCCTGACCTGTCTTCTACACCCTGAATGCCACAGGTGACCACAGACACTTCTTATGTATAACCTCAGTTGAAAGTCACATATCCTAACCCAGACCTACATATTGTTCCTCACATGATACTCTCGTGTTATACATACATGTTATAAACAGGTAAGACAACGTCCAGTATGTTGTGTTAACACTATACAAAATTTGTCTTTATTTTGTGATATTTGCTGAGAAGTAAACATGTGATGTATCTGCCTCGTTGCAGGATGGTTCCATCTCTGCTGTTTTCACATTGGTTGCATGAGTTGATCATCAGTAATCATCAGTTGATTGTCATAATGATATGTGAGATTAATCAGCTCAGTTACTTTGATATCGTTATTAGTAATGATTTATACATTAGTAATTGTATCTGTGACACATGAAACTTTAATTTCATGGTGACAAATTTCTTTCTTTTTCACTCAGTTATAATCTTGATGGAAATGTTTTCTCGTTGTTAAATGTCAAGTTAGTTTATGTTTGTTGTTAATTTTCATTTGTGTGAGCGTCTCTCACACGTAATAGGTTCTTCCTCATTAGTTAGTTTATTCTAGAAGCAAAATCATTCCTTCAGACACAGATCCTAAGTGGCTCATCATCAACTGATTGCATTGTTCAAATACTCACACGTTCATTCTATATTTTGGTATCATACTTCATATAATACTGTATGTATCTTATTCTATGTGTTTGATATCAATTATTTACATGGTGTTATCTTTATGGTCTTTCTAATCAGATCCCCTTCTATATCCGGCACGTTTCATGCTGACACCTGAACATTATTTCCTAAATTAAATCACTCTTTTATTGATGTCTCTCTAATATGACGCTATTTATTAGTTATCCCCCCACCCCTGCTCTGTGGAGAGAGAGAGAGAGAGAGAGAGAGAGAGAGAGAGAGAGAGAGAGAGAGAGAGAGAGAGAGAGAGAGAGAGAGAGAGAGAGAGAGAGAGAGAGAGAGAGAGAGAGAGAGAGAGAGGGAGAGAGAGAGAGAGAGAGAGAGAGAGAGAGAGAGAGAGAGAGAGAGAGAGAGAGAGAGAGAGAGAGAGAGAGAGAGAGAGAGAGAGAGTCCTTGTAACACTGATAGTAGTAGAATGATGTTAACAAATGCTACGAGATCACATTAAAGGACTGGAATGTATTTAGTTTAGAAAAGAGAAAGTTAAGATGTGATGTAATACAAGTATTGATCATAATGATGTATCAAGTTACATAAGACTTGATTAGTCTGATTATACTCGTAGTAATGCATACAAAGTGATCGTGGCCAAAACATTTACATCATATGGAACCATCTGCTAAGTAGACCAGCTGAAAGCAGTACTATACGGACGTTTAAGAATAATAAACTTGATAAATACTTGGCTTCTAGTCCACGACTTACATTAATGTGCATCATAATGAAAACGATGATATACAGGTTATTATCTAAATGATTATGTGTAAGTCATGTAAGGTTGACGACACTGTGGACTTGTATATATGAAACACCAGATGGTTGGGGGAGGAGGTCGAGTTAGGACAGTGGCAGGGAGGGACAGGGATCCTACCTCACCTCCAGCACTACGACCACATATTGTCAAAAGACATGACTAGCGCGTAGTGCTTACCGCACCTTGGACTTCGGGAATAGCACTGTTCACTCGCTGTCTTCAACTATACATCAAATGTTCTGGACATATTTCTGTTCTGGTTCCATAAATGTCTGGTAGATGTGCGGGTGGAGCTCATACAGACGCTCATACCTGTGTTGGGTATGTGGCTGGTGTATACCACGGTGTTGTGGCTGGTGTATACCACGGTGTTGTGGCTGGTGTATACCTCGGTGTTGTGGCTGGTGTATACCTCGGTGTTGTGGCTGGTGTATACCTCGTTGTTGTGACTGGTGTATACCACGGTGTTGTGGCTGGTGTATACCACGGTGTTGTGGCTGGTGTATAAATCGGTGTTGTGGCTGGTGTATACCTCGTTGTTGGGACTGGTGTATACCACGGTGTTGTGGCTGGTGTATACCTCGGTGTTGTGGCTGGTGTATACCACGGTGTTGTGGCTGGTGTATACCACGGTGTTGTGGCTGGTGTATACCTCGGTGTTGTGGCTGGTGTATACCTCGTTGTTGTGACTGGTGTATACCACGGTGTTGTGGCTGGTGTATACCTCGGTGTTGTGGCTGGTGTATACCACGGTGTTGTGGCTGGTGTATACCTCGGTGTTGTGGCTGGTGTATACCTCGGTGTTGTGGCTGGTGTATACCACGGTGTTGTGGCTGGTGTATACCACGGTGTTGTGGCTGGTGTATACCACGGTGTTGTGGCTGGTGTATACCTCGGTGTTGTGGCTGGTGTATGCCTCGTTGTTGTGACTGGTGTATACCACGGTGTTGTGGCTGGTGTATACCTCGGTGTTGTGGCTGGTGTATACCACGGTGTTGTGGCTGGTGTATACCTCGGTGTTGTGGCTGGTGTATACCACGGTGTTGTGGCTGGTGTATACCTCGGTGTTGTGGCTGGTGTATACCTCGGTGTTGTGGCTGGTGTATACCTCGGTGTTGTGGCTGGTGTATACCACGTGTTGTGGCTGGTGTATACCACGGTGTTGTGGCTGGTGTATACCTCGGTGTTGTGGCTGGTGTATACCACGGTGTTGTGGCTGGTGTATACCACGGTGTTGTGGCTGGTGTATACCACGGTGTTGTGGCTGGTGTATACCACGGTGTTGTGGCTGGTGTATACCACGGTGTTGTGGCTGGTGTATACCACGGTGTTGTGGCTGGTGTATACCTCGGTGTTGTGGCTGGTGTATACCTCGGTGTTGTGGCTGGTGTATACCTCGGTGTTGTGGCTGGTGTATACCACGGTGTTGTGGCTGGTGTATACCACGGTGTTGTGGCTGGTGTATACCACGGTGTTGTGGCTGGTGTATACCTCGGTGTTGTGGCTGGTGTATACCACGGTGTTGTGGCTGGTGTATACCACGGTGTTGTGGCTGGTGTATACCTCGGTGTTGTGGCTGGTGTATACCTCGGTGTTGTGGCTGGTGTATACCACGGTGTTGTGGCTGGTGTATACCTCGGTGTTGTGGCTGGTGTATACCACGGTGTTGTGGCTGGTGCATACCACGGTGTTGTGGCTGGTGTATACCACGGTGTTGTGGCTGGTGTATACCACGGTGTTGTGGCTGGTGTATACCTCGGTGTTGTGGCTGGTGTATACCTCGGTGTTGTGGCTGGTGTATACCTCGGTGTTGTGGCTGGTGTATACCACGGTGTTGTGGCTGGTGTATACCTCGTTGTTGTGGCTGGTGTATACCTCGGTGTTGTGGCTGGTGTATACCTCGGTGTTGTGGCTGGTGTATACCACGGTGTTGTGGCTGGTGTATACCTCGTTGTTGTGGCTGGTGTATACCACGGTGTTGTGGCTGGTGTATACCTCGGTGTTGTGGCTGGTGTATACCTCGTTGTTGTGGCTGGTGTATACCACGGTGTTGTGGCTGGTGTATACCTCGGTGTTGTGGCTGGTGTATACCTCGTTGTTGTGGCAGACTTGATGAATATGTTCCTTCATTATGGAGAGGTTATGAGAGGGGTTGTGATGTCCAGAATAACCACTTGTTGAGAGGTCAGTGGGAGGGAGTGAGGGAGGGAGTGGTGGTCTGCCCGACCCGTGAAGGTAGTCACGTGCTCAGCATGACTGACTGGTGGTTGAGTGCTGGTGGCAGTCACACCACCATGGTCGTCGTCAGCTGTGACGTCACAGTCATCAATGTTTCTTGTTCTTCGTCCAAGACTTTACGGGAATCTGAATGTATGACGTCAGAGGACATTTTGAGCTCCCAGGATGTGTCATATAACAACAAAATCACAATAGATGATTGGTGTTCACTATCATCATCATCATCATGATGGGGTAACGTAATGATCTCGTCGTTATTATGTGTTCACTATCATCATGATGATGATGGGGTAACGTAATGATCTCGTCGTTATTATGTGTTCACTATCATCATCATCATGATGGGGTAACGTAATGATCTCGTCGTTATTATGTGTTCACTATCATCATCATGATCATGATGGGGTAACGTAGTGATCTCGTCGTTATTATGTGTTCACTATCATCATCATCATGATGGGGTAACGTAATGATCTCGTCGTTATTATGTGTTCACTATCATCATCATCATCATGATGGGGTAACGTAGTGATCTCGTCGTTATTATGTGTTCACTATCATCATCATCATCATGATGGGGTAACGTAGTGATCTCGTCGTTATTATGTGTTCACTATCATCATCATCATGATGGGGTAACGTAATGATCTCGTCGTTATTATGTGTTCACTATCATCATGATGATGATGGGGTAACGTAATGATCTCGTCGTTATTATGTGTTCACTATCATCATCATCATCATGATGGGGTAACGTAGTGATCTCGTCGTTATTATGTGTTCACTATCATCATGATCATGATGGGGTAACGTAATGATCTCGTCGTTATTATGTGTTCACTATCATCATGATGATGATGGGGTAACGTAATGATCTCGTCGTTATTATGTGTTCACTATCATCATCATCATCATGATGGGGTAACGTAGTGATCTCGTCGTTATTATGTGTTCACTATCATCATCATGATCATGATGGGGTAACGTAATGATCTCGTCGTTATTATGTGTTCACTATCATCATGATGATGATGGGGTAACGTAATGATCTCGTCGTTATTATGTGTTCACTATCATCATCATGATGATGATGGGGTAACGTAATGATCTCGTCGTTATTATGTGTTCACTATCATCATCATCATGATGGGGTAACGTAGTGATCTCGTCGTTATTATGTGTTCACTATCATCATGATCATGATGGGGTAACGTAATGATCTCGTCGTTATTATGTGTTCACTATCATCATCATGATGATGATGGGGTAACGTAATGATCTCGTCGTTATTATGTGTTCACTATCATCATCATCATGATGGGGTAACGTAATGATCTCGTCGTTATTATGTGTTCACTATCATCATCATCATCATGATGGGGTAACGTAGTGATCTCGTCGTTATTATGTGTTCACTATCATCATCATCATCATGATGGGGTAACGTAGTGATCTCGTCGTTATTATGTGTTCACTATCATCATCATCATGATGGGGTAACGTAATGATCTCGTCGTTATTATGTGTTCACTATCATCATCATCATCATGATGGGGTAACGTAATGATCTCGTCGTTATTATGTGTTCACTATCATCATGATCATGATGGGGTAACGTAATGATCTCGTCGTTATTATGTGTTCACTATCATCATCATCATCATGATGGGGTAACGTAGTGATCTCGTCGTTATTATGTGTTCACTATCATCATCATCATCATGATGGGGTAACGTAATGATCTCGTCGTTATTATGTGTTCACTATCATCATCATCATCATGATGGGGTAACGTAATGATCTCGTCGTTATTATGTGTTCACTATCATCATCATGATGATGATGGGGTAACGTAATGATCTCGTCGTTATTATGTGTTCACTATCATCATCATCATCATGATGGGGTAACGTAGTGATCTCGTCGTTATTATGTGTTCACTATCATCATCATCATGATGGGGTAACGTAATGATCTCGTCGTTATTATGTGTTCACTATCATCATGATCATGATGGGGTAACGTAATGATCTCGTCGTTATTATGTGTTCACTATCATCATGATCATGATGGGGTAACGTAATGATCTCGTCGTTATTATGTGTTCACTATCATCATGATGATGATGGGGTAACGTAATGATCTCGTCGTTATTATGTGTTCACTATCATCATGATCATGATGGGGTAACGTAATGATCTCGTCGTTATTATGTGTTCACTATCATCATCATCATCATGATGGGGTAACGTAATGATCTCGTCGTTATTATGTGTTCACTATCATCATCATGATGATGATGGGGTAACGTAGTGATCTCGTCGTTATTATGTGTTCACTATCATCATCATCATGATGATGATGGGGTAACGTAATGATCTCGTCGTTATTATGTGTTCACTATCATCATCATCATGATGGGGTAACGTAATGATCTCGTCGTTATTATGTGTTCACTATCATCATCATCATCATGATGGGGTAACGTAATGATCTCGTCGTTATTATGTGTTCACTATCATCATCATCATCATGATGGGGTAACGTAATGATCTCGTCGTTATTATGTGTTCACTATCATCATCATCATCATGATGGGGTAACGTAATGATCTCGTCGTTATTATGTGTTCACTATCATCATGATCATGATGGGGTAACGTAATGATCTCGTCGTTATTATGTGTTCACTATCATCATCATGATGATGATGGGGTAACGTAATGATCTCGTCGTTATTATGTGTTCACTATCATCATCATCATCATGATGGGGTAACGTAGTGATCTCGTCGTTATTATGTGTTCACTATCATCATCATCATGATGGGGTAACGTAATGATCTCGTCGTTATTATGTGTTCACTATCATCATCATCATGATGGGGTAACGTAGTGATCTCGTCGTTATTATGTGTTCACTATCATCATGATCATGATGGGGTAACGTAATGATCTCGTCGTTATTATGTGTTCACTATCATCATCATGATGATGATGGGGTAACGTAATGATCTCGTCGTTATTATGTGTTCACTATCATCATCATCATGATGGGGTAACGTAATGATCTCGTCGTTATTATGTGTTCACTATCATCATCATCATCATGATGGGGTAACGTAATGATCTCGTCGTTATTATGTGTTCACTATCATCATCATCATCATGATGGGGTAACGTAATGATCTCGTCGTTATTATGTGTTCACTATCATCATCATCATCATGATGGGGTAACGTAATGATCTCGTCGTTATTATGTGTAATATCTTCCTCGCTCGCCTGCTGGTCAGAACTTGTACATTTTGTCTCATTTTTCAAAATCTGTTTTACATTCAGTAGTTTTCAGTCATATGTCAATTTACTGCATTAATTGTGGAATAGTTCACGGATTGGAAAAGCTTTTTGTTATCTAAAACTTTTCATTAAACTCAGATGGAAATTATTTGGAACAGTTGAGTTGTTCACTACAGGTTGTGTACATGTTTGAGTACTGTGTGATGATCTACATTTTCATGTCCAGTTTTCATTTTGTGTCTGTGGCCAGAAATAAATTTTGTGCTATGGTATGTTGGACGAACTATCCATGGTAACCACTGGACGATAGTTGTCCTGAAGGAAAACCATTTCTATGTTGCTGATAGTTAGGGAGACATGGTAGTTAGGGAAACGTGGTAGTTAGGATAAGCGGACAATAGGGTCAATGGTTCTTGTCTTGCTTCTGATGTAGGTGCAAATAGTTAGGACTGTCTATATCCCCGTCCATGTTTCCGTCCACTGTACCGGGCTGGCTGTATCCCCACTGTACCGGGCTGGCTGTATCTCACGGATCCTTGAGGCACTCTGCTCTGGACTGGCTGACCTGTAAGTCCTGATGTCGTATTGTTGGGGGAAGTGAGGGAGGGAGGGAGAAAGTGAGGAAGAGGCAAGGAGGAAGAAGGGAGAGAGGGTGGAGGTCCAGTAGGGGAGAGGGTGAGAAGGAGGGAGAGTCCGGGGGAAAGCAGGGAGAAAGGAGAGAGGGAGGAGGGAGAGGGCAGGAGGTGCTGGTGAGGAGCATCGGTCGGTCCTGAGGATAATTGCTGTGATCTTGGCCAAATTGTGATGGTGATGGAGGCTATTACCCCAGACGCCAGCCATGACGCCATTTTAGATCAGCTCTTTAAGACGTGGCCTCCAGTGGTGTGGTGTATGTGTGGTGTGGTGTGTGGTGTGGTGTGTGGTGTGGTGTGTGGTGTGTGGTGTGTGTGGTGTGTGGTGTGGTGTGGTGTGTGGTGAGTGTGGTGTGGTGTGTGGTGTGTGGTGTGTGTGTGGTGTGTGTGGTGTGTGGTGTGTGGTGTGGTGTGTGGTGTGGTGTGTGTGGTGTGTGGAGTGTGTGGTGTGGTGTGTGGTGTGTGGTGTGTGGTGTGGTGTGTGGTGTGGTGTGTGGTGTGGTGTGTGGTGTGTGTGGTGTGGTGTGTGGTGTGTGGTGTGTGGTGTGGTGTGTGGTGTGGTGTGTGGTGTGGTGTGTGTGGTGTGTGGTGTGGTGTGTGTGATGTGTGGTGTGGTGTGTGTGTGTGTGGTGTGATGTGGTGTGGTGTGTGGTGTGGTGTGTGGTGTGGCGTGTGGTGTGGTGTGTGGTGTGTGGTGTGTGGTGTGGTGTGTGGTGTGATGTGGTGTGTGGTGTGGTGTTTGGTGTGGTGTGTGGTGTGGTGTGTGGCGTGTGGTGTGGCGTGTGGTGTGGTGTGTGGTGTGTGGAAGTAAGAGTATTGGTGAGTGTGTGAAGGTGAGAGTGGTATGTGTAGGTGAGTGTGGTGATGAGTGTGTGGAGGTGAGAGTGGTGGTGAGAGCTTAAGGAGAGTATAACGATGAGGTAGAGTGAGTGAGTGAGTGAGTGAGTGGGTGGGTAATGATGAGTGTGAGTAACAGTGATAGTGAGTGTAAGTGCTGATCACTGAGAGTAACATGACGTGCAAGACGCAAGGATGGCACAGTGAGCGTGCGGAGTTATGCAACACAACACATGACTGTTTACTGTCTACCTCATGACTGACTGTTCAACAGATGTTCACACTGCACATGACGTGATCTGCTGTCCTCATTGCTGTGTACGTCACGTCATGATGCTTGACCTGAGGCGAGTAGTGAACCTTGGCTGAGTGCGCACGACACAAACGTGAACACAATTTGTCTCAGGAAATAATTTGCTGGATGAACAACAGCGTTGTAGTTACTCTATGATGAAACTATACTTACTGGATCACTGGCCAGAAACACTGCATGTAAGTTCTACGTATATATATATATATATATATATATATATATATATATATATATATATATATATATATATATATATATATATATATATATATATATATATATATATATTAAAAAAGGGGGTGACTGTATTGTTGACTGGTTGGTAAGGTTATTTAATGTATGTATGACTCATGGTGAGGTGCCTGAGGATTGGCGGAATGCGTGCATAGTGCCATTGTACAAAGGCAAAGGGGATAAGAGTGAGTGCTCAAATTACAGAGGTATAAGTTTGTTGAGTATTCCTGGTAAATTATATGGGAGGGTATTGATTGAGAGGGTGCAGGCATGTACAGAGCATCAGATTGGGGAAGAGCAGTGTGGTTTCAGAAGTGGTAGAGGATGTGTGGATCAGGTGTTTGCTTTGAAGAATGTACGTGAGAAACACTTAGAAAAGCAAATGGATTTGTATGTAGCATTTATGGATCTGGAGAAGGCATATGATAGAGTTGATAGAGATGCTCTGTGGAAGGTATTAAGAATATATGGTGTGGGAGGCAAGTTGTTAGAAGCAGTGAAAAGTTTTTATCGAGGATGTAAGGCATGTGTACGTGTAGGAAGAGAGGAAAGTGATTGGTTCTCAGTGAATGTAGGTTTGCAGCAGGGGTGTGTGATGTCTCCATGGTTGTTTAATTTGTTTATGGATGGGGTTGTTAGGGAGGTGAATGCAAGAGTTTTGGAAAGAGGGGCAAGTATGAAGTCTGTTGGGGATGAGAGAACTTGGGAAGTGAGTCAGTTGTTGTTCGCTGATGATACAGCGCTGGTGGCTCATTCATGTGAGAAACTGCAGAAGCTGGTGACTGAGTTTGGTAAAGTGTGTGAAAGAAGAAAGTTAAGAGTAAATGTGAATAAGAGCAAGGTTATTAGGTACAGTAGGGTTGAGGGTCAAGTCAATTGGGAGGTGAGTTTGAATGGAGAAAAACTGGAGGAAATGAAGTGTTTTAGATATCTGGGAGTGGATCTGGCAGCGGATGGAACCATGGAAGCGGAAGTGGATCATAGGGTGGGGGAGGGGGCGAAAATTCTGGGAGCCTTGAAGAATGTGTGGAAGTCGAGAACATAATCTCGGAAAGCAAAAATGGGTATGTTTGAAGGAATAGTGGTTCCAACAATGTTGTATGGTTGCGAGGCGTGGGCTATGGATAGAGTTGTGCGCAGGAGGATGGATGTGCTGGAAATGAGATGTTTGAGGACAATGTGTGGTGTGAAGTGGTTTGATCGAGTAAGTAACGTAAGGGTAAGAGAGATGTGTGGAAATAAAAAGAGCGTGGTTGAGAGAGCAGAAGAGGGGGTTTTGAAATGGTTTGGGCACATGGAGAGAATGAGTGAGGAAAGATTGACCAAGAGGATATATGTGTCGGAGGTGGAGGGAACGAGGAGAAGAGGGAGACCAAATTGGAGGTGGAAAGATGGAGTGAAAAAGATTTTGTGTGATCGGGGCCTGAACATGCAGGAGGGTGAAAGGAGGGCAAGGAATAGAGTGAATTGGATCGATGTGGTATACCGGGGTTGACGTGCTGTCAGTGGATTGAATCGGGGCATGTGAAGCGTCTGGGGTAAACCATGGAAAGCTGTGTAGGTATGTATATTTGCGTGTGTGGACGTATGTATATACATGTGTATGGGGGTGGGTTGGGCCATTTTTTTCGTCTGTTTCCTTGCGCTACCTCGCAAACGCGGGAGACAGCGACAAAGCAAAAAAAAAAAAAATATATATATATATATATATATATATATATTCCCTGGGGATAGGGGAGAAAGAATACTTCCCACGTATTCCCTGCATGTCGTAGAAGGCGACTAAAAGGGGAGGGAGCGGGGGGCTGGAAATTCTCCCCTCTCGTTTTTTTTTAATTTTCCAAAAGAAGGAACAGAGAATTGGGCCAGGTGAGGGTATTCCCTCAAAGGCCCACTCCTCTGTTCTTAACGCTACCTCGCTAATGCGGGAAATGGCGAATAGTTTGAAAGAAAGAAAAAAAGATATATATATATATATATATATATATATATATATATATATATATATATATATATATATATATATATATACATATATATATATATATATATATATATATATATATATATATATATATATATATATATATATATATATATATATATATATATATATATATATATATATATATATATATATGACACTAAACTATAAAAAAGAGATTTATTTAGACTGCAGAAACAAAAACAAAATTAATTAGAAAAAGGTTGAGCATAATTAGCTCAACATAATCATGAGTTTTACTTTGAAAAACAAGAACAGAATAATGATTACAAATGAAATAATACAACACTACATTACAATTCATCCCACAGCAGAAAGAATTTCGTAGACCAAATGATGCATAAATATGTCAGAGGAAGGAAAAAAACGAAGGCAATAATCTTTTACGCAGGACCACAGTGATCTTGCATTATGAAACTAAGTCATGAAAAACAAAGGAAATCAATTGCCATAAATGAATATGTATATATGCATTTTTTCATACATATTCGCCATTCCCCGCATCAGCGAGGTAGCGTCAAGAACAGATGACAGCCGCACAGGGATTATCCTCACTTGGCCCATTCTCTGTTCCTTCTCTTGGAAAAGTAAAACAGGAGGGAAGGATTTCCAGCCCCCGCTCCCTCCCCTTTTAGTCGCCTTCTACGACACGCAGGGAATACGTGGGAAGTATTCTTTCTCCCCTATCCCCAGGGATATATATATATATATATATATATATATATATATATATATATATATATATATATATATATATATATATATATATATATATATATATATTTCTTTTTCTTTCATACTATCTGCCATTTCCCGCATTAGCGAGGTAGCATTAAGAACAGAGAACTGGGCCTTAGAGAGAATATCCTCACCTGACCCCCTTCTCTGTTCCTTCTTTTGGAAAATTAAAAAAAACAAGAAAGGGGAGGATTTCCAGCCACCCGCTCCCTCCCCTTTTAGTCGCCTTCTACGACACGCAGGGAATACGTGGGAAGTATTCTTTCTCCCCTATCCCCAGGGATATATATATATATATATATATATATATATATATATATATATATATATATATATATATCCTCCTCGAAGGCTCAGAGTGGGGTGCCTAAATGTGTGTGGATGTAACCAAGATGTGAAAAAAGGAGAGATAGGTAGTATGTTTGAGGAAAGGAACCTGGATGTTTTGGCTCTGAGTGAAACGAAGCTCAAGGGTAAAGGGGAAGAGTGGTTTGGGAATGTCTGGGGAGTAAAGTCAGGGGTTAGTGAGAGGACAAGAGCAAGGGAAGGAGTAGCAATACTCCTGAAACAGGAGTTGTGGGAGTATGTGATAGAGTGTAAGAAAGTAAATTCTCGATTAATATGGGTAAAACTGAAAGTTGATGGAGAGAGGTGGGTGATTATTGGTGCATATGCACCTGGGCATGAGAAGAAAGATCAAGAGAGGCAAGTGTTTTGGGAGCAGCTGAATGAGTGTGTTAGTGGTTTTGATGCACGAGACCGGGTTATAGTGATGGGTGATTTGAATGCAAAGGTGAGTAATGTGGCAGTTGAGGGAATAATTGGTATACATGGGGTGTTCAGTGTTGTAAATGGAAATGGTGAAGAGCTTGTAGATTTATGTGCTGAAAAAGGACTGATGATTGGGAATACCTGGTTTAAAACGAGAGATATACATAAGTATACTTATGTAAGTAGGAGAGATGGCCAGAGAGCGTTATTGGATTACGTGTTAATTGACAGGCGTGCGAAAGAGAGACTTTTGGATGTTAATGTGCTGAGAGGTGCAACTGGAGGGATGTCTGATCATTATCTTGTGGAGGCTAAGGTGAAGATTTGTATGGGTTTTCAGAAAAGAAGAGTGAATGTTGGGGTGAAGAGGGTGGTGAGAGTAAGTGAGCTTGAGAAGGAGACCTGTGTGAGGAAGTACCAGGAGAGACTGAGTACAGAATGGAAAAAGGTGAGAACAATGGAAGTAAGGGGAGTGGGGGAGGAATGGGATGTATTTAGGGAATCAGTGATGGATTGCGCAAAAGATGCTTGTGGCATGAGAAGAGTGGGAGGTGGGTTGATTAGAAAGGGTAGTGAGTGGTGGGATGAAGAAGTAAGAGTATTAGTGAAAGAGAAGAGAGAGGCATTTGGACGATTTTTGCAGGGAAAAAATGAAATTGAGTGGGAGATGTATAAAAGAAAGAGACAGGAGGTCAAGAGAAAGGTGCAAGAGGTGAAAAAAAGGGCAAATGAGCGTTGGGGTGAGAGAGTATCATTAAATTTTAGGGAGAATAAAAAGATGTTCTGGAAGGAGGTAAATAAAGTGCGTAAGACAAGGGAGCAAATGGGAACTTCAGTGAACCCCGGTATACCACATCGATCCAATTCACTCTATTCCTTGCCCTCCTTTCACCCTCCTGCATGTTCAGGCCCCGATCACACAAAATCTTTTTCACTCCATCTTTCCACCTCCAATTTGGTCTCCCACTTCTCCTCGTTCCCTCCACCTCCGACACATATATCCTCTTGGTCAATCTTTCCTCACTCATTCTCTCCATGTGCCCAAACCATTTCAAAACACCCTCTTCTGCCCTCTCAACCACGCTCTTTTTATTTCCACACATCTCTCTTACCCTTACGTTACTTACTCGATCAAACCACCTCACACCACACATTGTCCTCAAACATCTCATTTCCAGCACATCCACCCTCCTGCGCACAACTCTATCCATAGCCCACGCCTCGCAACCATACAACATTGTTGGAACCACTATTCCTTCAAACATAGCCATTTTTGCTTTCCGAGATAATGTTCTCGACTTCCACACATTTTTCAAGGCTCCCAGGATTTTCGCCCCCTCCCCCACCCTATGATCCACTTCCGCTTCCATGGTTCCATCCGCTGCCAGATCCACTCCCAGATATCTAAAACACTTTACTTCCTCCAGTTTTTCTCCATTCAAACTTACCTCCCAATTGACTTGACCCTCAACCCTATTGTACCTAATAACCTTGCTCTTATTCACATTTACTCTTAACTTTCTTTTTTCACACACTTTACCAAACTCAGTCACCAGCTTCTGCAGTTTCTCACATGAATGAGCCACCAGCGCTGTATCATCAGCGAACAACAACTGACTCACTTCTCAAGCTCTCTCATCCCCAACAGACTTCATACTTGCCCCTCTTTCCAAAACTCTTGCATTCACCTCCCTAACAACCCCATCCATAAACAAATTAAACAACCATGGAGACATCACACACCCCTGCCGCAAACCTACATTCACTGAGAACCAATCACTTTCCTCTCTTCCTACACGTACACATGCCTTACATCCTCGATAAAAACTTTTCACTGCTTCTAACAACTTGCCTCCCACACCATAGTGCATAGTGCCATTGTACAAAGGCAAAGGGGATAAGAGTGAGTGCTCAAATTTCAGAGGTATAAGTTTGTTGAGTATTCCTGGTAAATTATATGGGAGGGTATTGATTGAGAGGGTGAAGGCATGTACAGAGCATCAGATTGGGGAAGAGCAGTGTGGTTTCAGAAGTGGTAGAGGTTGTGTGGACCAGGTGTTTGCTTTGAAGAATGTATGTGAGAAATACTTAGAAAAACAAATGGGTTTGTATGTAGCATTTATGGATCTGGAGAAGGCGTATGGTAGAGTTGATAGAGATGCTCAGTGGAAGGTATTAAGAATATATATATATATATATATATATATATATATATATATATATATATATATATATATATATATATATTTATTTTTTTATATTATACTTTGTCGCTGTATCCCGCGTTTGCGAGGTAGCGCAAGGAAACAGACGAAAGAAATGGCCCAACCACCCCCCATACACATGTATATACATACGTCCACACACGCAAATATACATACCTACACAGCTTTCCATGGTTTACCCCAGACACTTCACATGCCCTGCTTCAATCCACTGACAGCACGTCAACCCCGGTATACCACATCGCTCCAATTCACTCTATTCCTTGCCCTCCTTTCACCCTCCTGCATGTTCAGGCCCCGATCACACAAAATCTTTTTCACTCCATCTTTCCACCTCCAATTTGGTCTCCCTCTTCTCCTTGTTCCCTCCACCTCCGACACATATATCCTCTTGGTCAATCTTTCCTCACTCATCCTCTCCATGTGCCCAAACCACTTCAAAACACCCTCTTCTGCTCTCTCAACCACGCTCTTTTTATTTCCACACATCTCTCTTACCCTTACGTTACTCACTCGATCAAACCACCTCACACCACACATTGTCCTCAAACATCTCATTTCCAGCACATCCATCCTCCTGCGCACAACTCTATCCATAGCCCACGCCTCGCAACCATACAACATTGTTGGAACCACTATTCCTTCAAACATACCCATTTTTGCTTTCCGAGATAATGTTCTCGACTTCCACACATTCTTCAAGGCCCCCAGGATTTTCGCCCCCTCCCCCACCCTATGATCCACTTCCGCTTCCATGGTTCCATCCGCTGCCAGATCCACTCCCAGATATCTAAAACACTTCACTTCCTCCAGTTTTTCTCCATTCAAACTCACCTCCCAATTGACTTGACCCTCAACCCTACTGTACTAATAACCTTGCTCTTATTCACATTTACTCTTAACTTTCTTCTTCCACACACTTTTCCAAACTCAGTCACCAGCTTCTGCAGTTTCTCACATGAATGAGCCACCAGCGCTGTATCATCAGCGAACAACAACTGACTCACTTCCCAAGCTCTCTCATCCCCAACAGACTTCATACTTGCCCCTCTTTCCAAAACTCTTGCATTTACCTCCCTAACAACCCCATCCATAAACAAATTAAACAACCATGGAGACATCACACACCCCTGCCGCAAACCTACATTCACTGAGAACCAATCACTTTCCTCTCTTCCTACACGTACACATGCCTTACATCCTCGATAAAAACTTTTCACTGCTTCTAACAACTTGCCTCCCACACCATATATTCTTAATACCTTCCACAGAGCATCTCTATCAACTCTATCATATGCCTTCTCCAGATCCATAAATGCTACATACAAATCCATTTGCTTTTCTAAGTATTTCTCACATACATTCTTCAAAGCAAACACCTGATCCACACATCCTCTACCACTTCTGAAACCACACTGCTCTTCCCCAATCTGATGCTCTGTACATGCCTTCACCCTCTCAATCAATACCCTCCCATATAATTTACCAGGAATACTCAACAAACTTATACCTCTGTAATTTGAGCACTCACTCTTATCCCCTTTGCCTTTGTACAATGGCACTATGCACGCATTCCGCCAATCCTCAGGCACCTCACCATGAGTCATACATACATTAA
>NC_092241.1:59190416-59242916 GCF_036320965.1 Panulirus ornatus
ATTATTATTATTATTATTATTAGCGTCATTATTATCATTATTATCATCGTCATTATTATCATCGTCATCATTATTAGTATACGACTACAAGACCCTTGTATGGGGTTACTACAGGTTTAAGATTGCGCTCCACGCAGAAGAAGGGAAACGAAGGCGTCGTCAAGAGGGAGAGGGTCGTGCACGTGACTCTAGTGGGTCACGTGTGCTGGTGATGACACAGCCTCACCCTGCTGTAACCTGGTCGTCTGGCAACACCTTACACATACATACATACATACATACATACATACATACATATGTACATATATACATATGTATATACATACACACATACATACATACATACATACATCACTGATGATGATCCAGGTGTGATATTCTCGCCCTCTAACTAGGTTAGTTTAGACCATTGAAACCTGTAACATTTTCAGATGGTGTTGGTGGGTGGTGATGGTAAGGGTATGTTCAGATGGTGTTGGTGGGTGGTGATGGTAAGGGTATGTTCAGATGGTGTTGGTGGGTATTGATAGTAAGGGTATGTTCAGATGGTGTTGGTGGGTGCAGATGGTAAGGGTATGTTCAGATGGTGTTGGTGGGTGCAGATGGTAAGGGTATGTTTAGATGGTGTTGGTGGGTGCAGATGGTAAGGGTATGTTCAGATGGTGTTGGTGGGTGCAGATGGTAAGGGTATGTTCAGATGGTGTTGGTGGGTGCAGATGGTAAGGGTATGTTTAGATGGTGTTGGTTATATAATACTTGTGATCTGTTGGTGTCGCTATATTTCAGTGTTACATTAACTAGAAAAATATAGTTTTCCTTCATTGCATAACTAGAAAATACTGAGTAGTCAATTTTGTAATTTCTAAGTATAATAAAACAGCTACTCTTCTTGAGATTATAAAATATATATAGCTATTTCAAGGTTTAAATTTTCGACTCTAGTTTCCAAGACTTAAAATATATGCGATTAATGAATACTTCATACGCGCAGCCTCTCCTGTCCCGCCCCTCATATTGTACAGTAATTAGAGGTTTTGCACTATTACTTTACCTGGTGAAGGTTGCCGCACATTATGAGTATCCTGCAGCTTCCCGCCAAAAGGGTATACAACCAGCGAGATGGCAACACACCAGTAAGAACAATGACGCGCTTACGATATTAACGAATTACGCCATCTTGCTTGTATGTTTGTTTATATGTATGAAAAGATATTAGGTTCTTTCAGCGTTTAAGGGAATCTGACCCCAGTAACCCCTAGTAACCCCAATATTCTAAGAGGCCGTGTTTACATACATCAAGGGCCGCCATGTTCCAGCCCGGGTGAGAGCCCCAACCCAGCGGTCTTTCTGGCGGGAAGCGCTCTGATTGGACGCTTCTATGGTAAACAAAGCAGGCGTACGATACTTCCTGTCTTTCCGGATATTGATCTGAACATTAGATCAATTGATATTGATATATGAAGACGTTGTTACAATTTAAGCCAGCTATCAGCGCTCTGTTAATGTAACATATACCTGTGCAGTTATAAACAACTCCGTGATATCAACTAGTGATGTGATAAACCTACTTTAGACAAGACAGTTGCTGTCAGTGATAAGGAGGACGCTCAGCAGTCAGCTAATAGGTAAGTAACATGGTTTCAGCAGGGAGTACAGCTCTCGTCGGCCATTAGGAATACAGTGGAAGGTTTCACCAGGTGGTCGTCCAAGGTAGCGGGAGCCGGGTTGTTATCAGGAGGACCCAGCAGGAATATAAGCAGGTGGGCGAGGGGCCACCAGGGAGAGATAGCAGCTGTCAGCGGCAGCAGTATTGTCAGCAGGAAGAGTCCAGTAAAACTGCTATCAAGAAAATATGGTCAAGGTGTCTGCTTAGTTTCAGCAGGAAGCAGAATGCCACCAATGTTCAGGGTGTCAACAAACAGAAGGATATTAAAACAGAGCAGTGTATCAGCAACATAGTTGTGACGGCCACCCAGTGTTAACAAGGAGCAAACTGTCAACAAGCAGCAAGTTCTTCGTAGTGAACTTAGTATAACTAGTTACAGAACGTCAGGTAACAGCGTTGTTCTGAGACAGCAGGATATCAGTAGACAGCAGGTGTCCCAGAGAACTGGGTATCAGCAGGGTGCAGGTTTTCCAATCAGCAGGTGTCAGCAGGCAGCAGATGTAAGTAGAAATGACGTGTTATCAGACAGCAAAGTGTAAGCAGATATCAGGGTGTCAGCAGACAGCAGATGTCACAGGCAACAGGTGTCACAGCAGCGAACAGCATGTGTGACAGTATGTCAGCAGAGAGCAGGTGCCACAAGCAGCAAATGTACCGGACAGCAGGTGTCAGCAGACAGCAAGACACACACACACACCAACAGAGCTGGGCCCCAGGCCTGGTAATGTCGTACATTATTCACAACAAGTTTGTGGTGAAGCGCCATCAAAACAAGTCCGGGATCAACCGTGGACGCCGCCTGTGCAAGATGGCAACAATTAAGATGAAAAATAAACATTGGAGTTGGTAGCGGCGCGTTAATGATGTGTGGAGGATCATCAGGGAGGGAGGGAGGGAGGGAGGTGCTCCTGGGGCCCTCCCTCCCTCCGGCCACTCTCCTGGGGGACCGCGCTCATACTCCCTCTCTCTCCCTCTCCCCCTGAGAGCCTCGCTAATGCTCTGGGTGTCTGTTTGTCCCCACACGCTCCCCTGCTGCTGCAGGAAGTACAGCGGTCGCTATGGCTCTCCGGACCCTGTCATCGTGTGTGTGTGTGTGTGTGTGTGTGTGTGTGTGTGGCAGCAGCAGCAGCAGGGTGGAGTCTCCTCTGGCCATTATGTAATGTCTCAGCCTGTGTGAGGATCCCTCCCACTCCCGCACGCTTATGGCTTCGAAAACACCTCCACCATTTTATGTGGGAGACAACATTGCCACACTGATCCCTGCCAGTACACTGTTCCCGCACACTGTACCGGGGGTGACGTCACACCCCATCCTCCTTCACACTAGCAAGGGGAAGGAGGGGGGGGGGGGTGCGTCTCTACTGAGATGTGTGTCTTTCAGAACTGGTCACACTGCGGCCACACTAGGGGCGGGGCCGCACCATCCTTCACTGAGAGCAACGCCTTTTAAAAAAAAAGGGTCGTAGTCCCTGTCATACTGGGGGGGGGGGGGGGTCCCACAGGAGGCGGGCTGCAGTGTGTCACCAGGTGGGGGAGGG
This sequence comes from Panulirus ornatus, assembly GCF_036320965.1. Classification (NCBI taxonomy): domain Eukaryota; kingdom Metazoa; phylum Arthropoda; class Malacostraca; order Decapoda; family Palinuridae; genus Panulirus; species Panulirus ornatus. The sequence goes on from NC_092241.1 coordinate 59,193,621, forward strand.
GGGGGGGTCATTATATCAGACCCAGTCACAAGGGCCTGACTGTTTACTTGCCAAACGTTACTTTATGAATCCTATCTACTAAAAATCCTCTCGAGGCTTGGTAATCATTAACTAAAAAAGCTATATGCAGTAAATCCTTCATATCTGTTAACCTCCCTCCCCCTTTTGCACACACACACACACACACACACACACACACACACACATGTGCTTTAGGCTGAAGATTGTGTGCACAATGCAGACAGTGTAGCGGTGTGTGGAGAAGCGCGTGAGTTCACAAACAGATTCAGGAGCAGCAAGGTGTGGGCCTGGCGTTGTTGAGGTGGTTTTCTTTTTCTATGTTGGAAGCTCCAGTCAGGACAGGGTCCACACTGAGGTCCAGCCTTAATTGAAATACTAAAAGGGTTAAAGAAAACGTAAAGTAAGAAGAGGAAAAAAAAAAATTTCAATGGTTTAGGAGGAAGTGTAGAATCTTTTTAAAGACGGGCCTGGTTGTGGTTGTGAGGAAAGACATGGCAAGGAATACATCGAAAATTTGGCCATGCAGGGAACACACATGGTAGCAAGGTACCATTGAGTCGCCACACAGTTATCATGTGACGTCATGGCTTGCTGAGCGTATCTTGCTGGCGGTGATGGACATACGTGATCCAGGTTTACAGTCCTTAGAGGAACTACGATGACCCACAACTTGAGTACATTGATCAAAATGAAGCGACAGTACATTACCTACTCGAACATGGTCGAGTCTCGGTAATGGAGGATTTCATTTAAGAAGAACATAAACTTGGAAAACTTCAAATGACGGAGACGACCTGCAACAAGATAGAGAAACAATGCCTGTATGACCAGGTCACAAAGCATGCCAGAACTAAGCGACATCTCTACTTGAACTTGTCTTTACACATGATGACAGGGGAACAGAACACATCAAGTATGATACACCGACTTGGAAAAGTGATCAGGTTGTGGTTGAAGGAGACACGAACACGGATCAGAGGGAGACAGGACCCACAGAGGGAATACACTGGTGGTGACCACGTAGAGCTGATCAGGTTCTTTAAGAATAGTAATCAGGAAAGGGAATGTTATAAGCGACATACCAGATGATGCAGACAGAGGAGAAAGGTTGGTAAGGAGTGAGACCTGGTGTGGTAAAGAATGACAAGAAGCCAAAGAGATTAAAGAAGTACTGTGGAGGAGACGAAAGTGCTCCGTCGCAAGGCAACACGTGAAATTTAGAAGATACCAAAACACGAGTACTGCAGGTAACACAGGGAAGCAGAGAACACATGACAAGCGAGGTGTGAACAAGACAAAAGACAGTTAACAGCTTTTCCATAAGTTCATTTGGAGCAAAGTGTATACCAGATAGCAGCTGGTCAGGCTACGGGATTCAGAGGGAAGACCAACTGAGGATGAGGAAATGTCTGAGGAGCTGAACGTTAAGCGCAAAAACGTTTTCACCGTTAAGACTATTGTGGCAACATGAGCAAGCTGGCGTGTGGGTGAAGTCTGGGATGGTATGAAAGCTTGACAAGAATGACGTAATGAGGCCATTAAGAAACTTCACTGATACTAGTGTCATGTTCCTGAAGGAGTCTTCCCATACATGCTGAAGGAATATGCGGAGACACTTGCTCGGCCGCTCGAAGTATTGGTCAACAGGTAACTAGAGGAAGATTTAGTTGTTCTACAGACGTGGAAGAAGGTAAATGTCTGTCTGTAATCATGGAGAGTGATAGGTAAATCACATTGAACTACAAGCGAGTCTCTTAATAAGTATAATCTATAAATTACCGGAAAAACATTCACAAAACAAATAGGTCTTACAGACGGGGAACTACGCAATGGGAGGCAAGGTGGATTCAGGGAAAGGAAGTCATGCATTACAGGTGTCGTACAGGGGCGGTCATGCCCTACACCAAGAACGTGAATGGATAAGACCATTTATTCCCGCACTGCCAGAAAGCTTTTAACACTCCGCTACATCGGAGATTGCTGGAGAAACTAGATAAACAGGCGGGAGTAGAATAAGCAAGTTAGATGGGCATCTTCAAAATAAGCTGAGATAACCAGCAGCGTGCCGCAGGAAGCGGTCGTGTGCCCACTGATGTTCTTGGTGTACATGAGTATTTTCCCAGATGGACTGAATTCTTACCTGAACATGTTTGAAGATGACGCTAGTTTGAGGAGAGAATCAGGAAAAAACGTTGATCATATCAGCTTACCGGGGAACCTGGACGATCACATCAGCTTACCGGGGAACCTGGACGATCACATCAGCTTACCGGGGAACCTGGACGATCACATCAGCTTACCGGGGAACCTGGACGATCACATCAGCTTACCGGGGAACCTGGACGATCACATCAGCTTACCTAGGAACCTGGACGATCACATCAGCTTACCGGGAATCTGGACGATCACATCAGCTTACCTGGGAACCTGGACGATCACATCAGCTTACCGGGGAATCTGGACGATCACATCAGCTTACCGGGAACCTGGACGATCACATCAGCTTACCTAGGAACCTGGACGATCACATCAGCTTACCGGGAATCTGGACGATCACATCAGCTTACCTGGGAACCTGGACGATCACATCAGCTTACCGGGGAATCTGGACGATCACATCAGCTTACCAGGGAACCTGGACGATCACATCAGCTTACCGGGGAACCTGGACGATCACATCAGCTTACCAGGGAACCTGGACGATCACATCAGCTTACCGGCAGCTTACCGAGGAACCTGGACTATCAACAAAGTTGGTTTGGTAAATGGTTGAACTTGAAGCCGGGTGTGTGTAAGGTAGTGAGTGTGTGTAAGGTAGAGTATGTGTAAGGTAGTGAGTGTGTGTGTAAGGTAGTGAGTGTGTGTAAAGTAGTGAGTGTGTGTAAGGTAGTGAGTGTGTGTGTAAGGTAGTGAGTGTGTGTAAGGTAGTGAGGATAGGACCCAGGAAAAGAAGGCTTGAGTGCGATGATCATCTGGCGGGAAATAACCTACAGAATTCTGTGTGTGCCATCTTGGGGTGCACAGTTTGTACGTGTCTCCAGCGTTCCACATCAGAAGATGTGTGAAAGAGAGGCAAACTGTGAACTGGCAATATTAGGATCGCACTTAAGTACATAGATTATGAAACTGTTTGGTGAACTGTTTACAACATGACTCGAACTGGGTTGTGCTTCTCAAGTTTGGTCATAACACCGACGAGAGAAGCACAAGCATCTACTTCAGAGGTCGAGAGGAAGGCAACTATGATGGCACCTAAATACAGTGAGCTCAACTATAAGAAGCTAAAGGCTAGAACTTTGTCCACCATGGAGGAGAGAGGAGAGAGGGGTGACCTACTCACAGCTTGCAATTTCTTAAGTAAAACGACGTCGACAGTGAACAGCGGAAGTGGTGCCAGAGCCATACGAGGAGGCTGGCCTTACTGTGAAGCTGGCCTGATGGTTGGGACTGACTAAGCAATAAAACTGTGAGTGACAGCAGTTTGTATTAGTCTACAAGATTACTCAGAGTTATAAAATGTTCAAGATACGTGGCTTCATGAATGTAGAACTCTCTCTGTACTGTACTGTGCTGTACTGTACTGTACTGTACTATACTGTAAACATAGGTCGGTTTAGAGAATAACAACACACAGGACCGTCTCACGGAGCCTTCTGAACAACCCAGCACATCAGAAATCACATTTATCTTACGGTTCCTCTCACCAAGTGTACTGTACTGTACTGTACTGTACTGTACTGTACTGTACTGTACTGTACTGTACTGAACTGCACTTTACTGTACTGTACTGTACTGTACTGTACTGTACTTTACTGTACTGTGCTGTACTGCACTGTACTATACTGTACTGTACTGTACTGTACTATACTGTACTGTACTGTACTGTACTGTACTGTACTGTACTGTACTGTACTGTACTGTACTGTGCTGTACTGCACTGTACTTTACTGTACTGTACTGTACTGTACTGTACTGTACTGTACTGTACTGTACTGTACTGTACTGTACTGTACTGTACTGTACTGTACTGTACTGCACTTTACTGTACTGTACTGTACTGAACTGTACTTTACTGTACTGTACTGTACTGTAATGTACTGTACTGTACTGCACTTTACTGTACTGTACTGTACTGTACTGTACTGTACTGTACTGCACTGCACTTTACTGCACTGTACTGTACTGTACTGTACTGTACTGTACTGTACTGTACTGTACTGTACTGTACTTTACTGTACTGTACTGTACTGCACTTTACTGCACTGTACTGTGCTGTACTATACTGTACTGTACTGTACTGTACTGCACTTTACTGCACTGTACTGTACTGTACTGTACTGTACTGTACTGTACTGTACTGTACTGTACTGTACTGTACTGTGCTGTACTGCACTTTACTGTACTGTACTGTACTGCACTGTACTGTACTGTACTGTACTGCACTTTACTGTACTGTACTGTACTGTACTGTACTGTACTGTACTGTACTGTACTGTACTGTACTGCACTGTACTGCACTGTACTGTACTGTACTGTACTGCACTTTACTGTACTGTACTGTACTGTACTGTACTGTACTGTACTGTACTGTACTGTACTGCACTGTACTGTACTGCACTTTACTGTACTGTACTGTACTGTACTACACTGTACTGTACTGTACTGTACTGTACTGTACTGCACTGTACTGCACTGTACTGTACTGTACTGTACTGCACTTTACTGTACTGTACTGTACTGCACTGTACTGTACTGTACTGTACTTTACTGTACTGTGCTGTACTGTACTGTACTGTACTGTACTGTACTGTACTGTACTGTACTGTACTGTACTGTACTGCACTGTACTGTACTGTACTGTACTGTACTGCACTTTACTGTACTGTACTGTACTGTACTGCACTGTACTGTACTGTACTGTACTGTACTGTACTGTACTACACTGTACTGTACTGTACTGTACTGTACTGTACTGCACTGTACTGCACTGTACTGTACTGTGCTGTACTGCACTTTACTGTACTGTACTGTACTGCACTGTACTGTACTGTACTGTACTGCACTTTACTGTACTGTACTGTACTGTACTGTACTGTACTGTACTGTACTGTACTGTACTGTACTGTACTGTACTGTACTGTACTGTACTGCACTTTACTGTACTGTACTGTACTGTACTGTACTGCACTTTACTGTACTGTACTGTACTGTACTGCACTTTACTGTACTGTACTATACTGTACTGTACTGTACTGTACTGTACTGTACTGTACTGTGCTCACTGAAGAGTGTGGTGGGTGGGAGGGGACCGCCTGCTCACCGCTCACCTCCCCAGCCCCCGCCACCAACAGCAGATTAAACCCCGGGAAGTGGCATCGGATCCTCGTCTTGAGAAGGCCGGGTGGGGATGGGACATCCCCGATGGTCCCACCGGTAAATTGATGACAGTGATACGTTCTAACTGAAATCTAATGTCGTTTGTGTGGCATTAACTCGACGGGGACCCGCGCACTCCCCGCCGGCATGAACGACTGGATCGCCGCTCCTGCTCCTGCCGAGGGTGATCCCCTGCCAGGGGCGCTGGGGGTTGAGGAGGCAGGCAGCCAGCCTGGAGGAGAGAGAGAGAGAGAGAGAGAGAGAGAGAGAGAGAGAGAGAGAGAGAGAGAGAGAGAGAGAGAGATTATAAGACTCGACATTTGTGGAAGACATGAAGGTAGAGCCGGGCAAGGACACCATACTGCATCACCTCACCTTAACTGGACATATAATGTAGAGAGAAAGTTACTGGAGACGGTGCACGGTACGACGGTGCGATCCCTACGCACGACGGTACGACCCTTGAGTGCGACGATACGACGTGTGTTGTGGTGAGATCGTGTCCCGACCAGGTCCTGGTGACCCAGGCCTCCTGCCTGATACCTGGTGTTAATGGTGGCGTGGAGGACACCTTCAGGATGGCTTGTGCCGGGTCGTCAGCGTAGTTGTGTCTGACCTGCTGATGTTCATCACTAACGACATCTGTTTACACACACACACACACACACACACACACACACACACACACACACACACACACACACAAACACACACACACACACACACACACACACACACACACACACACACACACACACACAGACGGCGGGTCGTGGGAAGATCCTGGGTGAGGATCTATACAACAAGAAAGTCTTCGTCCAAATGTTGGTAAAATCTACGGATCTGAAACGGTGGAAATCCTTGAGCACAGTGTTACACTGGGGATCACGAGGCTCCATGTCCAGCTCCAGAGAGGCGTACGCCACTGGAACAATGAACCGGCTGCTGGAAAGTCATGGACTGTACTATTGTGGCTCCCATGTCTGAAAACCTGTCTTGAAGTCTGTGTTGAAGACGATGAACCTTATTAAGTACAGGTCAGCTTCCCTCCTGCTGGTGTTGATGTCGGCAGGGACTGGTGCTGGCTGCAGTAATGAGACACTGGAATCTTCCAGTGAGACAACTGAACGTGAAGATTAAGCGAATCTCCGTCACAACTTGGTCTCCATCTGTACACCTGCATTCACGATGACCCACAGTGTCTACCATCACGATGACCCACAGTGTCTACCATCACGATGACCCACAGTATCTACCATCACGATGACCCACAGTGTCTACCATCACGATGACCTACAGTATCTACCATCACGATGACCCACAGTGTCTACCATCACGATGACCCACAGTGTCTACCATCACGATGACCTACAGTATCTACCATCACGATGACCCACAGTGTCTACCATCACGATGACCCACAGTATCTACCATCACGATGACCCACAGTGTCTACCATCACGATGACCCACAGTGTCTACCATCACGATGACCCACAGTATCTACCATCACGATGACCCACAGTATCTACCATCACGATGACCCACAGTATCTACCATCACGATGACCCACAGTGTCTACCATCACGATGACCTACAGTATCTACCATCACGATGACCCACAGTGTCTACCATCACGATGACCTACAGTATCTACCATCACGATGACCCACAGTGTCTACCATCACGATGACCCACAGTGTCTACCATCACGATGACCCACAGTATCTACCATCACGATGACTCACAGTGTCTACCATCACGATGACCCACAGTATCTACCATCACGATGACCTACAGTATCTACCATCACGATGACCCACAGTGTCTACCATCACGATGACCTACAGTATCTACCATCACGATGACCCACAGTGTCTACCATCAAGAATATGTCCTGCAGTCATTTCTCATCTTGCAGACCAGGGATGGGGTTCTACAGCTCACAGATATCTCGGTCTCACATTGCAGTTCGAAGCTTCAGTTGAGGTGAATCCTGGACTCAGTCATCCCACCTGACCTGGGTCGTGGTTGATGTCGATGGTTGTTTGGTTGGTTATTTGGGCTTTAATCCTGTTAACTGCCATGCGTCGTTAAGTCGTTAAGTCATAGTCGACACCCACCTGAAAAATCCTAAACAACTTCAGGTATTGAGGGTAATTTCAAGGCCAGATCCATTTTCATGATGTAGGTGGCCCTGGACTGAGTGGCCAGACTTAACATTTGATCAGCTACTGACCGTCAGCTCCTGACTTTGGCTCACAACACATTCATTGTTTACATGACAACATTCATCACATGATCCATGGGCAGGGTCTTGACACATCCAAAATGCTGAGAAAAACACAATATTCACGGGTTGGATTTGCGCCTCTCACTGTATGCTGGATCTGTGCTGAAGCCTCAGCGTTCTTTGCCTCTGTCAACTGCTTCTGAAGACTATGTTGCTGTCTTCTGCAGGAGACGACGTGCTGGTTAGCAGACAAGTTAGGAACCCTGTCATCTACTGGGCTTCTCAGAAGACTGATGTCTGGCTTTGAACACGACGGTACAACCCTCGAGGACGATAGTATACCATCATACCAACGAGTCGCACCGTTGTGCTCCATGATCGCACCGTTGTGCTCCATGATCGTACCGTTGTGCTCCATGATCGTACCGTTGTGCTCCATGATCGTACCGTTGTGCTCCATGATCGCACCGTTGTGCTCCATGATCGTACCGTTGTGCTCCATGATCGTACCGTTGTGCTCCATGATCGTACCGTTGTGCTCCATGATCGTACCGTTGTGCTCCATGATCGTACCGTTGTGCTCCATGATCGTACCGTTGTGCTCCATGATCGCACCGTTGTGCTCCATGATCGTACCGTTGTGCTCCATGATCGTACCGTTGTGCTCCATGATCACACCGTTGTGCTCCATGATCGTACCGTTGTGCTCCATGATCGTACCGTTGTGCTCCATGATCGTACCGTTGTGCTCCATGATCGCACCGTTGTGCTCCATGATCGTACCGTTGTGCTCCATGATCGTACCGTTGTGCTCCATGATCGTACCGTTGTTCTCCATGATCGCACCGTTGTGCTCCATGATCGCACCGTTGTGCTCCATGATCGCACCGTTGTGCTCCATGATCGTACCGTTGTGCTCCATGATCGTACCGTTGTGCTCCATGATCGTACCGTTGTGCTCCATGATCGTACCGTTGTGCTCCATGATCGTACCGTTGTTCTCAAGGTTAATGACAAACTAAATGTAGTTACAATGATAAATTAAGTTAAACGGGATCAGTTCTTGATGCGTCTGGCATGTAGGGTGTACCAGCCTCCCTACACCCTGGCCAGTAGTGTGTGACGACTGTAGGGTGTACCAGCCTCCCTACACCCTGGCCAGTAGTGTGTGACGACTGTAGGGTGTACCAGCCTCCCTACACCCTGGCCAGTGTGACCTCTTTATGTCATGATCTTTTCATTTCCCCTAAATCGCCATTGTTAGTCTGTAACTTTTCATGTTTACTGTTAATAAAGTTGAAGTTTTATTGCTTATTCATTACTTACATAATAATAATAATAATAATAATAATAATAATAATAATAATAATAATAATAATGATAATAATAATAATAGTAATAATAATTATAATAATAATGATAATGATAATAATAATAATAATGATGATAATACTGATGATGATAATATCATTATTATGTTTGCTGGTGTGGTAGTTTATATTGTTTACCCACGCGATCATGTCATGAATTCATTAATGATTTTGACCAGTGCTGTTGGCAGACGATGCCACACCCACATTCTCTTCCCACAGTGTAGCCAGTGTGGTCATGGTTAATGTGCCACAGTGTAGCCAGTGTGGTCATGGTTAATGTGCCGGGTGATGGTTGCATGTCTTACCTCAGATCGATGAAGAACCTTTGAGGAAATGACTTCCAGGTGACACCGGTGTGTGGAGGCTCATGTTCCCATGAAGTGGTTCATCTGACATAATTCTTCCGTGACCCACCTGATGGACGGGAGGGTCAGGTCACGTACCTAACCTGTACATATTATCTTGCAGCTGTCTTAGATGACGTAATACGGAACCCATGGATGAATCCTCGAACCCTTGGGCATTGAAGCCTTAGAATCTAATTCATGTGGTTCGAACCTGCGCTCGGATCGTCGTCTCGCGCCAGATGAAGGCGGTTCGAAACTGGTTTGTTGTTAGTGTGTGTGTGTGTGTGTGTGTGTGTGTGTGTGTGTGTGTGTGTGTGTATGTATGTGTGTGTATGTGTGTGTGTGTGTGTGTGTACAGCAGACGATGAGGCACCAGTGGTGTACACTGGGAGGGTTGGTGCTGGTGTACACGTGCAGCGAGGCTTGGCAGGTTCAGCCGCGGGGGTCGAACTGTATTATGTACACAAGGGAAACAAACCAATACAGACGAGCGGACGGACAGACACGCGAAACGAGCAAATATACAAACAAAGTCACGTGACGGATCTTGGGTGAACGTTCACTATGGGGTTTTGGCCCATGTATTCTGACTCTTGATTTCTTGTGTTTCTTGCGTCTTGTTCGTTGCGTAACACAAGATTATATCATCATGAAGGAAATACTTTTATGTTATCTATTTACTTCTGATGTTGACACAACTTCGTTTGGAAGAACATTACATTTCATGAGGATCAGTTTACCTCTACTGGTGCAGGGTCACGACCCTCGTGTGTGCAACATGCCAGCCTCACACCACAACCCTCACGTGTTACTTTGGTAAGTTGTAATATATATTTTCTATTCATTGTATTCATTTCTTCTCTCCGTCTTTATCTTTTTTTCATTTCTTTCATATCAAAGTCCTTTCGTCATTTTTGCAAAACCAGATGTAAAATTCCTAGTGTCTCTGTTTCTCATTTTTCTAAAACTTTTACAAGTTTCTTGCCATCATAGTTGTCATCTCTGCTTGCCACTATCATCTCTAACCTTCTCTCCTAACCACATTTCTTATCCATTTTCTTCAGTTCCAATATTCATCACTTCTTTTTATTCATTGTTATTCACAATCATTTTTCAATGAATTCTTGTTTTCTCATATCGTTAACTCCCATATGTACCTTCCTTCCTGCCTCAGTCGTCTGTGTCTCACTCCTGCCTTAGCCGTCTGTGTCTCACTCCCACCTCAGTCGTCTGTGTCTCACTCCTGCCTTAGTCGTCTGTGTCTCACGCCTGCCTCAGCCGTTGATCAGCACGTGCCCAGCCCCCCCCCCCCCCCCCCCCCCCGGTTCCTCATTCGGTAGTTCGGTAGTTTCACTTTCCATTCCATTGTCGTTATCGCCGTGTGGATGGCCCACTTATCCTTCCATTCCTGTTGTTACTCTGGCTGTGGCACGTTCCGTTCCATCTTCTCGTATTGCCTCGCTATGTTAAAAGTCGTCTGAGATCACCTCTGCTCCACAGCCCCGTTTCTTGTGCGTTTCTTTGAACTGTTTATATCGTTAGAATGTAAACAAATCTCTATATTTCTATTTGTATCTGATATTTCCTGTCGCTGTCATCCGTCTCGTCTCGTTCATCCAGAGTTCTCTCCTTCCTCATGTCTTATCTTTTCCTCCTGCGGTTCTCTGCTCGTCGCTACTTACCCCTTCTTGTCATTTCCTTTCCCATTTTCTTTATACAGTTGTCCCTTTGTCAAGCCTAACGTTAGTGTGGGTTGTCCCCCTCACCTCGTGTTTTATGTGTACCTGATCATCTCTCTTCCCTCTGTATCTCTCCCTTCCTCTACCTCCCTGTATACATCTCTCATGTCTCATGCAGAAATAACCTCATCGTTACTACTTGTAAGTAATTAGACTCTCTCTCTATACCTCCGTTTTTCTGCTGAATTATAACCTCTCTTCCTCATCACATCTCTCTCTCTCTCTCTCTCTCTCTCTCTCTCTCTCTCTCTCTCTCTCTCTCTGTCCTCGCCAGGTCCCACCCTCCTCCCCCGTGCCCTGCGGTCTGGGGTGTAGCAGGAATCAATTTGGTGTGGGAATAAGGCACGTCAGCCCGGCATAACTATATGTCACTTTGTGGCCCACCGTCTCGCCTGCTTTCGTACGATTCCCTTTAGTTGTGTTCGGTCTCGACTCCAGGGGTGTTTACCTCCTCTTTTATTGGATTGAATACCATTACAGGAAGGGTGTCGATTCTCTTCTTGGTATTTTCTTATCCTATTTACAGATCGTCGGATTGTTTATAGTATTAGGGAGTGTGACGTCACGATCGTTCGTAAGCAGTAGTGGTGTTTCGTGAGCGAGGTGAGCGCTGGTGCGGGTTAAAGGATCAGTACTGGCTTAATATTCATGGTGTATGCCCTCTGTACACACAGGTAAATACTGACACAACCGTACTTTACTAACTCTTACAAAAGCTGACGTTCACGATTATAATAATGCTCTTACCGCGTTCTTGTGAACCCGTGCACAGAGGCCGATGGTCTGCAGCTGTTCTCACTGTGACGAAGGTCTACGCATGCGCGGTCGTATATATTGATATTTTATCTTTGGCCAAGCGGCGTGAGGGATGGACGCTTACGTACGTGTAAAGTTACATTGGAAGGTGACTAACTATCTATTAATACTATCAAACTCTTGAGGTAAGTCAGTATGATGTGAGGATATCTCTCGCCCGTCTACCAGCCAACACTTACACAACATTCTTTATTGAAAGCAAATATTCCATTTCTCGAAGAAAATAAACAGAGCGATGTTCGCGGACCATTTACCTCGGAGGTTTTAAGGAAATATGGAAACGCTGAACGAAGAGACGAGGGAAACTCATCCAGCAGATGACACACGTACGAATATACACAACAGTCAAATGATATCCCAAATGTACCGAACACCGAGGCTTCGAGGCTTCGAACTCCCCGAGTTGAAGCGTCTCCTTCTGAGGACAGAGAGAAGAGGCGGACGTGATATATATACATATATTCCTTCCTCAAATCTCTTGGTAATGTTTACCTTGACGAAGATACAAGGTTCCCCCCCACACCCGTCAATGCCTTACTATGATATGTAAACTCTCAGCCACAGTAGCAGAAACAGGTGTTATTTTCATTTTTACTGATGTGAAGCAGAGGGTTCGAGTCTCACCAGGAATACGATGGTGTGTGTGTGTGTGTGTGTGTGTGTGTGTGTGTCCTCCACGGCGCCCATTAGCCACTATTGGATGTTGTGGTCCTGTGAAAATACAAGTATGTCGCTAACCCCCCCCCCCCCTACTCCTCCGCTCTCTCTCTCTCTCTCTCTCTCTCTCTCTCTCTCTCTCTCTCTCTCTCTCTCTCTCTCTCTCTCTCTCTCTGTTATTTACATCAGGGACTATACATACAAGACCTGGAAGACTATGTGATAAAGAGTGACAATACATATTGTGGGAGAGAAGGCAAGGCGTCCTCCCACATTGTGGGAGAGAAGGTAGGCCATCCTCCCACATTTGTTAGGGTATCCCCCCCGCACACTGTGGGTCACTGGACGGCACCATGTGTTAGTCTGAAGCTCTTACAACGTGCGGCGACGACGTACAACGTGGGATCTAGCACGACTTAGTGTGTACATACTGGCTGAGTCCTCACACGGTGTGGGAGTCTCTCCCACTGTGCACATGGTGGCCACCTACACCGTGGGTGAGGGTAGCCAGCTACACCGTGGGTGAGGGTAGCCAGCTACACCGTGGGTGAGGGTAGCCAGCTACACCGTGGGTGAGGGTAGCCAGCTACACCGTGGGTGAGGGTAGCCAGCTACACCGTGGGTGAGGGTAGCCAGCTACACCGTGGTGAGGGTAGCCAGCTACACCGTGGGTGAAGACAGGGGAAGACAGCGCGGGACATTAGGGAGCACTAAGAGGGGAAGATAAGGCTATACCCCAGGCGGGGAGGAGGTCAGCACAGTGAGTGGTGTGGGGAGTATAGATATGAGACTTGAGGGAGAGAGGGGAGATACGGAGGGGGTGGGGAGGAGTAAGAATATCCAGCGGGTGGTAAGAGCCACGTACACAAGCAGACATCACATGACAACACACATGATGGCCTCCGGAAGAGAAGACAATAACAACAATGATGAAAACGTGAGGTAATTGTAGCTATAAACATTAAGATAGTCGTGAGGTCAGCCAATACACTGTGTGGTAGGATAGTAGTGAGGTCAGCCAATACACTGTGTGGTAGGATAGTGGTGAGGTCAGCCAATACACTGTGTGGTAGGATAGTGGTGAGGTCAGTCTACACACTATGTGGTAGGATAGTGGTGAGGTCAGTCAATACACTGTGTGGTAGGATAGTAGTGAGGTCAGCCAATACACTGTGTGGTAGGATAGTAGTGAGGTCAGCCAATACACTGTGTGGTAGGATAGTGGTGAGGTCAGTCTACACACTGTGTGGTAGGATAGTGGTGAGGTCAGTCTACACACTGTGTGGTAGGATAGTGGTGAGGTCAGCCAATACACTGTGTGGTAGGATAGTAGTGAGGTCAGCCAATACACTGTGTGGTAGGATAGTGGTGAGGTCAGCCAATACACTGGGTGGTAGGATAGTAGTGAGGTCAGCCAATACACTGTGTGGTAGGATAGTGGTGAGGTCAGTCTACACACTGTGTGGTAGGATAGTAGTGAGGTCAGCCAATACACTGTGTGGTAGGATAGTTGTGAGGTCAGTCAACACACTGTGTGGTAGGATAGTGGTGAGGTCAGTCTACACACTGTGTGGTAGGATAGTGGTGAGGTCAGTCTACACACTGTGTGGTAGGATAGTGGTGAGGTCAGCCAATACACTGTGTGGTAGGATAGTAGTGAGGTCAGCCAATACACTGTGTGGTAGGATAGTGGTGAGGTCAGCCAATACACTGGGTGGTAGGATAGTAGTGAGGTCAGCCAATACACTGTGTGGTAGGATAGTGGTGAGGTCAGTCTACACACTGTGTGGTAGGATAGTAGTGAGGTCAGCCAATACACTGTGTGGTAGGATAGTTGTGAGGTCAGTCAACACACTGTGTGGTAGGATAGTGGTGAGGTCATCTACACACTGTGTAGTAGATGTGGCAACACATCAAGCGATGATACTGAGGACGCAACACAGTGCATGTACCCACGTGGTGTAGTGGTTAGATTGCATGATCTTGCCATAGGCAAGGAAACAAGTTTAAGCTTAGTATATGCAGAAAACCGATCAATGTATGTTCATATATCCATTATTACTCAGCTCAACATGACAGAGTTAAGTTATCATCATTTCAATCTATGTTCCTTAGGGCATTACATACTTGCAGTCCAGAGTATATTGATGATGAGTTTGAGAAGATATATTCCATTGAATTTAAGTTAAAGTACCTTAGATCTTTTATTGATAAATCCCTTAAGCCAGCAAAGAAATCATTTTATAGAGTTGAGCCCAAACCTCCCACTGACACCAAGAATCTTTTAGTTCTCCCTTTTAATGATAATTTTACTTTTCTTCCCATGTTACTTAAATCCTTTGATGTAAATGTTGCCTTCAGCAACATAGATACTATAAAGAATATCTTAACATATATATATATATATATATATATATATATATATATATATATATATATATATATATATATATATATATATATATATATATATATTTTTTTTTTTTTTTTTTTTTTTTATACTTTGTCGCTGTCTCCCGCGTTTGCGAGGTGGCGCAAGGAAACAGACGAAAGAAATGGCCCAACCCCCCCGATACACATGTACATACACACGTCCACACACGCAAATATACATACCTACACAGCTTCTGTTTCCCATTTTAGAAAGTTAATACAAGGAGGGGAGGATTTCCGGCCCCCCGCTCCCGTCCCCTCTAGTCGCTTTCTACGACACGCGAGGTAGCGCAAGGAAACAGACGAAAGAAATGGCCCAACCCACCCCCATACACATGTATATACATACGTCTACACACGCAAATATACATACTTACACAGCTTTCCATGGTTTACCCCAGACGCTTCACATGCTCTGATTCAATCCACTGACAGCACGTCAACCCCGGTATACCACATCGATCCAATTCACTCTATTCCTTGCCCTCCTTTCACCCTCCTGCATGTTCAGGCCCCGATCACACAAAATCTTTTTCACTCCATCTTTCCACCTCCAATTTGGTCTCCCACTTCTCCTCGTTCCCTCCACCTCCGACACATATATCCTCTTGGTCAATCTTTCCTCACTCATTCTCTCCATGTGCCCAAACCATTTCAAAACATCCTCTTCTGCTCTCTCAACCACGCTCTTTTTATTTCTACACATCTCTCTTACCCTAACGTTACTTACTCGATCAAACCACCTCACACCACACATTGTCCTCAAACATCT
This sequence comes from Panulirus ornatus, assembly GCF_036320965.1. Lineage (NCBI taxonomy): Eukaryota > Metazoa > Arthropoda > Malacostraca > Decapoda > Palinuridae > Panulirus > Panulirus ornatus. The sequence goes on from NC_092241.1 coordinate 59,209,387, forward strand.
CATTTCCAGCACATCTATCCTCCTGCGCACAACTCTATCCATAGCCCACGCCTCGCAACCATACAACATTGTTGGAACCACTATTCCTTCAAACATAGCCATTTTTGCTTTCCGAGATAATGTTCTCGACTTCCACACATTCTTCAAGGCTCTCAGGATTTTCGCCCCCTCCCCCACCCTATGATCCACTTCCGCTTCCATGGTTCCATCCGCTGCCAGATCCACTCCCAGATATCTAAAACACTTTACTTCCTCCAGTTTTTCTCCATTCAAACTTACCTCCCAATTGACTTGACCCTCAACCCTACTTACCTAATTACCTTGCTGTTATTCACGTTTACTCTTAACTTTCTTCTTTCACACACTTTACCAAACTCATTCACCAGCTTCTGCAGTTTCTTACATGAATCAGCCACCAGCGCTGTATCATCAGCGAACAACAACTGACTCACTTCCCAAGCTCTCTCATCCCCAACAGACTTCATACTTGCCCCTCTTTCCAAAACTCTTGCATTCACCTCCCTAACAACCCCATCCATAAACAAATTAAACAACCATGGAGACATCACACACCCCTGCCGCAAACCTACATTCACTGAGAACCAAGCACTTTCCTCTCTGCCTACACGTACACATGCCTTACATCCTCGATAAAAGCTTTTCACTGCTTCTAACAACTTGCCTCCCACACCATATATTCTTAATACCTTCCACAGAGCAACTCTATCAACTCTATCATACGCCTTCTCCAGATCCATAAATGCTACATACAAATCCATTTGCTTTTCTAAGTATTTCTCACATACATTCTTCAAAGCAAACACCTGATCCACACCTCCTCTACCACTTCTGAAACCACACTGCTCTTTCCCAATCTGATGCTCTGTACATGCCTGCACCCTCTCAATCAATACCCTCCCATATAATTTACCAGGAATACTCAACAAACTTATACCTCTGTAATTTGAGCTCTCACTCTTATCCTCTTTGCCTTTGTACAATGGCACTATGCACGCATTCCGCCAATCCTCAGGCACCTCACCATGAGTCATACATACATTAAATAACCTTACCAACCAGTCAATAATACAGTCACCCCCTTTTTTAATAAATTCCGCTGCAATACCATCCAAACCTGCTGCCTTGTCGGCTTTCATCTTCCGCAAAGCTTTTACTACATCTTCTCTGTTTACCAAATCATTTTCCCTAACCCTCTCACTTTGCACACCACCTCGACCAAAACACCCTATATCTGCCACTCTATCATCAAACACATTCAACAAACCTTCAAAATACTCACTCCATCTCCTTCTCACATCACTACTACTTGTTACTACCTCCCCATTTGCGCCCTTCAATGAAGTTCCCATTTGCTCCCTCGTCTTACGCACTTTATTTACCTCCTTCCAGAACATCTTTTTATTCTCCCTAAAATTTAATGATACTCTCTCACCCCAACTCTCATTTGCCCTCTTTTTCACCTCTTGCACCTTTCTCTTGACCTCCTGTCTCTTTCTTTTATACATCTCCCATTCAATTGCATTTTTTCCCTGCAAAAATCGTCCAAATGCCTCCCTCTTCTCTTTCACTAATAATCTTACTTCTTCATCCCACCACTCACTACCCTTTCTAATCAACCCACCTCCCACTCTTCTCATGCCACAAGCATCTTTTGCGCAATCCATCACTGATTCCCTAAATACATCCCATTCCTCCCCCACTCCCCTTACTTCCATTGTTCTCACCTTTTTCCATTCTGTACTCAGTCTCTCCTGGTACTTCCTCACACAAGTCACTCTTCTTTTCTGAAAACCCATACAAATCTTCACCTTAGCCTCCACAAGATAATGATCAGACATCCCTCCAGTTGCATCTCTCAGCACATTAACATCCAAAAGTCTCTCTTTCGCGCGCCTGTCAATTAACACGTAATCCAATAACGCTCTCTGGCCATCTCTCCTACTTACATACGTATACTTATGTATATCTCGCTTTTTAAACCAGGTATTCCCAATCACCAGTCCTTATATATATATATATATATATATATATATATATATATATATATATATATATATATATATATATATATATATATATATTTTTTTTTTTTTTTTGCTTCGTCGCTGTCTCCCGCATTTGCGGGGTAGCGCAAGGAAACAGACGAAAGAAATGGCCCAACCCACCCCCATACACATGTATATACATACGTCCACACACGCAAATATACATACCTACACAGCTTTCCATGGTTTACCCCAGACCCTTCACATGCCCTGATTCAATCCACTGACAGCACGTCAACACCGGTATACCACATCGCTCCAATTCACTCTATTCCTTGCCCTCCTTTCACCCTCCTGCATGTTCAGGCCCCGATCACACAAAATCTTTTTCACTCCATCTTTCCACCTCCAATTTGGTCTCCCTCTTCTCGTTCCCTCCACCTCCGACACATATATCCTCTTGGTCAATCTTTCCTCACTCATTCTCTCCATGTGCCCAAACCATTTCAAAACACCCTCTTCTGCTCTCTCAACCACGCTCTTTTTATTTCCACACATCTCTCTTACCCTTACGTTACTTACTCGATCAAACCACCTCACACCACACATTGTCCTCAAACATCTCATTTCCAGCACATCCATCCTCCTGCGCACCACTCTATCCATAGCTCACGCCTCGCAACCATACAACATTGTTGGACCCACTATTCCTTCAAACATAGCCATTTTTGCTTTCCGAGATAATGTTCTCGACTTCCACACATTCTTCAAGGCTCCCAGAATTTTCGCCCCCTCCCCCACCCTATGATCCACTTCCGCTTCCATGGTTCCATCCGCTGCCAGATCCACTCCCAGATATCTAAAACACTTCACTTCCTCCAGTTTTTCTCCATTCAAACTCACCTCCCAATTGACTTGACCCTCAACCCTACTGTACCTAATAACCTTGCTCTTATTCACATTTACTCTTAACTTTCTTCTTTCACACACTTTACCAAACTCAGTCACCAGCTTCTGCAGTTTCTCACATGAATCAGCTACCAGCTGATATATATATATATATATATATATATATATATATATATATATATATATATATATATATATATATATATATATATTCATTTATTTATTTTATTTTGCTTTGTCGCAGTCTCCCGCGTTTGCGAGGTAGCGCAAGGAAACAGACGAAAGAAATGGCCCAACCCACCCCCATAAACATGTATATACACACACGTCCACACACGCAAATATACATACCTATACATCTCAATGTACACATATATATACACACACAGACACATACATATATACCCATGCACACAATTCACACTGTCTGCCTTTATTCATTCCCATCGCCACCTCACCACACGTGGAATACCATCCCCCTCCCCCCTCATGTGTGCGGGGTAGTGCTAGGAAAAGACAACAAAGGCCTCATTCGTTCACACTCAGTCTCTAACTGTCATGCAATAATGCCCGAAACCACAGCTCCCTTTCCACTTCCAGGCCCCACGCAGCTTTCCATGGTTTACTCCAGACGCTTCACATGCCCGGATTCAATCCACTGACAGCACGTTAACCCCGGTATACCACATCGATCCAATTCACTCTATTCCTTGCCCTCCTTTCACCCTCCTGCATGTTCAGGCCCCGATCACTCAAAATCTTTTTCACTCCATCTTTCCACCTCTAATTTGGTCTCCCACTTCTCCTCGTTCCCTCCACCTCCGACACATATATCCTCTTGGTCAGTCTTTCCTCACTCATTCTCTCCATGTGCCCAAACCATTTCGAAACACCCTCTTCTGCTCTCTCAACCACGCTCTTTTTATTTCTACACATCTCTCTTACCCTTAAATTACTTACTCGATCAAACCACCTCACACCACACATTGTCCTCAAACCTCTCATTTCTAGCACATCCACCCTCCTGCGCACAACTCTATCCATAGCCCACGCCTCGCAACCATACAACATTGTTGGAACCACTATTCCTTCAAACATAGCCATTTTTGCTTTCCGAGATAATGTTCTCGACTTCCACACATTCTTCAACGCTCCCAGGATTTTCGCGCCCTCCCCCACCCTATGATTCACTTCCGCTTCCATGGTTCCATCCGCTGCCAGATCCACTCCCAGATATCTAAAACACTTTACTTCCTCCAGTTTTTCTCCATTCAAACTTACCTCCCAATTGACTTGACCCTCAACCCTACTGTACCTAATAACCTTGCTCTTATTCACATTTACTCTTAACTTTCTTCTTTCACACACTTTACCAAACTCATTCACCAGCTTCTGCAGTTTCGCACATGAATCAGCCACCAGCGATGTATCATCAGCGAACAACAACTGACTCACTTCCCAAGCTGTCTCATCCACAACAGACTTCATTCTTGCCCCTCTTTCCAAAACTCTTGCATTCACCTCCCTAACAACCCCATCCATAAACAAATTAAACAACCATGGAGACATCACACACCCCTGCCGCAAACCTACATTCACTGAAAACCAATCACTTTCCTCTCTTCCTACACGTACACATGCCTTACATCCTCGATAAAAACTTTTCACTGCTTCTAACAACTTGCCACCAACACCATATATTCTTAATACCTTCCACAGAGCATCTCTATCAACTCTATCATATACTTTCTCCAGATCCATAAATGCTACATACAAATCCATTTGCTTTTCTAAGTATTTTTCACATACATTATTCAAAGCAAACACCTGATCCACACAACCTCTACCACTTCTGAAACCACACTGCTCTTCCCCAGTCTGATGCTCTGTACATGCCTTCACCCTCTCCATCAATACCCTCCCATATAATTTACCAGGAATACTCAACAAACTTATACCTCTGCAATTTGAGCACTCACTCTTATCCTCTTTGCCTTTGTATAATGGCACTATGCACGCATTCCGCCAATCCTTAGGCACCTCACCATGAGTCATACATACATTAAATAACCTTACTAACCAGTCAACAATACAATCACCCCCTTTTTTAATAGATTCCACTGCAATACCATCCAAACCTGCTGCCTTGCCGGCTTTCATCTTCCGCAAAGCTTTTACTACCTCCTCTCTGTTTACCAAATCATTTTCCCCAACCCTCTCACTTTGCACACCACCTCGACCAAAACACCCTATATCTGCCACTCTATCATCAAACACATTCAACAAACCTCCAAAATACTCACTCCATCTCCTTTTCACATCACCACTACTTGTTATCACCTCCCCATTAGCGCCCTCCACTGAAGTTCCCATTTGCTCCCTTTTCTTACGCACTTTATTTACCTCCTTCCAGAACATCTTTTTATTCTCCCTAAAATTTAATGATACTCTCTCACCCCAACTCTCATTTGCCCTCTTTTTCACCTCTTGCACCTTTCTCTTGACCTCCTGTCTCTTTCTTTTATATATCTCTCACTCAGTTGCATTTTTTCCCTGCAAAAATCGTCCAAATGCCTCTCTCTTCTCTTTCACTAATAATCTTACTTCTTCATCCCACCACTCACCACCCTTTCTAATCAACCCCCCTCCCACGCTTCTCATGCCACAAGCATCTTTTGCGCAATCCATCACTGATTCCCTAAATACATCCCATTCCTCCCCCACTCCCCTTACTTCCATTGTTCTCACCTTTTTCCATTCTGTACTCAGTCTCTCCTGGTACTTCCTCACACAAGTCTCCTTCACAAGCTCACTTACTCTCACCACCCTCTTCACCCCAACATTCACTCTTCTTTTCTGAAAACCCATACAAATCTTCACCTTAGCCTCCACAAGATAATGATCAGACATCCCTCCAGTTGCACCTCTCTGCACATTTACATCCAAAAGTCTCTCTTTCGCGCGCCTGTCAATTAACACGTAATCCAATAACGCTCTCTGGCCATCTCTCCTACTTACATTCGTATACTTATGTATATCTCGCTTTTAAACCAGGTATTCCCAATCACCAGTCCTTTTTCAGCATTTAAATCTACAAGCTCTTCACCATTTCCATTTACAACACTGAACACCCCATGTATACCAATTATTCCCTCAACTGCCACATTACTCACCTTTGCATTCAAATCACCCATCACTATAACCCGGTCGCGTGCATCAAAACCACTAATACACTCATTCAGCTGCTCCCAAAACACTTGCCTCTCATGATCTTTCTTCTCATGCCCAGGTGCATATGCACCAATGATCACCCATGTCTCTCCATCAACTTTCAGTTTTGCCCATATTAATCGAGAATTTACTTTCTTACATTCTATCACATACTCCCACAACTCCTGTTTCAGGAGTACCGCTACTCCTTCCCTTGCTCTTGTCCTCTCACTAACCCCTGACTTTACTCCCAAGACATTCCCAAACCACTCTTCCTCTTTACCCTATATTTATATATATATATATATATATATATATATATATATATATATATATATATATATATATATATATTTTTTTTTTTTTATATTATTCGCCATTTCCCGCGTCAGCAAGGTAGCGTCAAGAACAGAGGAGTGAGAGCCTTTGAGGGAATGGCCCCCTCCTCTGTTCCTTCATCAGGAAAACCATAAACGAGAGGGGAGGATTTCCAGCCCCCCGCTCCTTTCCCTTTTAGTCGCCTTCTACGACACGCAGGGAATACGTGGGAAGTATTCTTTCTCCCCTTTCCCCAGGGATATATATAAATATATATATATATATATATATATATATATATATATATATATATATATATATATATATATATATATATATATTTTTTTTTTTTTTATGAGGTGGTCTTCACTACGGCATAAGCTGGCCGTGCTGCCTCAGGAATTATAATAATAATAAAAAAGAATAAATGTGTTGATAGGGACAGACAGACTCCACTCTGGATATCAACACACACACACACACACACACACACACACACACACACACGCATACAGACAGTGCGTATCCGGCCCAACGTTTTCTGTTTATCCTTCTCTTAAGCACCTACTCACCTGTCACTTACCTCCTCTAATATTGTCTGAATATTTTCTTTATAGTTTTTCTCATTTCTTTTTGTACATTTTTTCTTATGTAACATTTAAGATTTTTTTTATTCTTTTTTGCAGTTTTTTTTTTATCATTTCCAACTTTGTAGTTAATTTTCAGTTATGTTGTTGACATGCAATTCTGTCACTATTAGTCGTCCAATGATTTCCTTTCAGTTTCCAAATGTGTCTCCAGTTCCCAGGCACTCCGTTTTCTATTCCCTTTCCTCGTGTTTCCCTCAGGCTCCTCCTCTGAATTCTTCCATTTTCCAATTTTCGTTACAATGAAACATAAACAATACAATCAATTTTCTGTAACAAAACTCACATCTAAACCCACCTTACTATCATTCACGTGCTTTATTTCTCAATTATTTCGTAATTTGTTTTCTCCTTTCTCGTATGTTTATATGATTCCTTATATACCATTTATGTTTTAGCCACTGAATATTCCTCTTCTTTCTAACAGTCTTAAACCATTAATGTTTTATACTTGTTATTACATATAATTATTGTTGATGTTCCTCTTGGTCCACATCACCGTTGCTTCACTAGATTCATTTCATCTCCTCCTCCGTCATGTTTCATTCTTCTCTACCTAACCTTTAACCCTTCATTATTTCTTTTGTATCCTCAGCCTTCACCATTCACTACATACCTTTCACTATATACCATTCACTAGATGTTTTATACTTCTTTCACCCTTTCATTTTAATTTCTAATGCCTTTCTTGACTCATTCATAACTCCTAAAATTTCCTTATTTGTATTATTTTCTTATGTTTTCATCATCTTTCATCTGGTTAGTCATAATTTCCTCACCGTGTCCTCGAAGTGTTCCGGATATTCCATCATATGACATTCCACCGTCACTGTGCTTTCCTTGCTTATCCTCGTATTTCTCATTTCTTATTCATCATATTCTAACCAGTCGTGATTTCCTCTGAAAATCTTCCTTTTAAACCTTCATGTTGATAGTTTATATGGGATGAAGATTTGAATGTTGATATATATGCGGCTCTATTACAAATCGAAATTTATATATATATATATATATATATATATATATATATATATATATATATATATATATATATATATATATATATATATATATATATATATATATGATAGAGTTGATAGAGATGCTCTGTGGAAGGTATTAAGAATATATGGTGTGGGAGGCAAGTTGTTAGAAGCAGTGAAAAGTTTTTATCGAGGATGTAAGGCATGTGTACGTGTAGGAAGAGAGGAAAGTGATTGGTTCTCAGTGAGTGTAGGTTTGCGGCAGGGGTGTGTGATGTCTCCATGGTTGTTTAATTTGTTTATGGATGGGGTTGTTAGGGAGGTGAATGCAAGAGTTTTGGAAAGAGGGGCAAGTATGAAGTCTGTTGGGGATGAGAGAGCTTGGGAAGTGAGTCAGTTGTTGTTCGCTGATGATACAGCGCTGGTGGCTGATTCATGTGAGAAACTGCAGAAGCTGGTGACTGAGTTTGGTAAAGTGTGTGGAAGAAGAAAGTTAAGAGTAAATGTGAATAAGAGCAAGGTTATTAGGTACAGTAGGGTTGAGGGTCAATTCAATTGGGAGGTGAGTTGAATGGAGAAAAACTGGAGGAAGTAAAGTGTTTTAGATATCTGGGAGTGGATCTGGCAGCGGATGGAACCATGGAAGCGGAAGTGGATCATAGGGTGGGGGAGGGGGCGAAAATTCGGGGAGCGTTGAAGAATGTGTGGAAGTCGAGAACATTACCTCGGAAAGCAAAAATGGGTATGTTTGAAGGAATAGTGGTTCCAACAATGTTGTATGGTTGCGAGGCGTGGACTATGGATAGAGTTGTGCGCAGGAGGATGGATGTGCTGGAAATGAGATGTTTGAGGACAATGTGTGGTGTGAGGTGGTTTGATCAAGTAACGTAAGGGTAAGAGAGATGTGTGGAAATAAAAAGAGCGTGGTTGAGAGAGCAGAAGAGGGTGTTTTGAAATGGTTTGGTCACATGGAGAGAATGAGTGAGGAAAGATTGACCAAGAGGATATATGTGTCGGAGGTGGAGGGAACGAGGAGAAGAGGGAGACCAAATTGGAGGTGGAAAGATGGAGTGAAAAAGATTTTGTGTGATCGGGGCCTGAACATGCAGGAGGGTGAAAGGAGGGCAAAGAATAGAGTGAATTGGAGCGATGTGGTATACCGGGGTTGACGTGCTGTCAGTGGATTGAATCAAGGCATGTGTATGGGGGTGGGTTGGGCCATTTCTTTCGTCTGTTTCCTTGCGCTACCTCGCAAACGCGGGAGACAGCGACAAAGCAAAAAAGAAAAAAAAAAAATATATATATATTTTTTTTTCTTTTTTTTGCTTTGTCGCTGTCTCCCGCGTTTGCGAGGTAGCGCAAGGAAACAGACGAAAGAAATGGCCCAACCCACCCCCATACACATGTATATACATACACGTCCACATACGCAAATATACATACCCATACATCTCAATGTACACATATATATACACACACAGACACATACATATATACACATGCAGACAATTTACACTGTTTGCCTTTATTCATTCCCATCGCCACCTCGCCACACATGGAATAACATCCCCCTCCCCCCTCATGTGTGCGAGGTAGCTCTAGGAAAAGACAACAAAGGTCCCATTCGTTCACACTCAGTCTCTAGCTGTCATGCAATAATGCCCGAAACCACAGCTCCCTTTCCACATCCAGGCCCCACAGAACTTTCCATGGTTTACCCCAGACGCTTCACATGCCCTGATTCAATCCACTGACGGTACGTCGACCCCGGTATACCACATCGATCCAATTCACTCTATTCTTTGCTCGCCTATCACCCTCCTGCATGTTCAGGCCCCGATCACTCAAAATCTTTTTCACTCCATCTTTCCACCTCCAATTTGGTCTCCCACTTCTCCTCGTTCCCTCCACCTCCGACACATATATCCTCTTGGTCAATCTTTCCTCACTCATTCTCTCTATGTGCCCAAACTATTTCAAAACACCCTCTTCTGCTCTCTCAACCACGCTCTTTTTATTTCCACACATCTCTCTTACCCTTACATTACTTACTCGATCAAACCACCTCACACCACATATTGTCCTCAAACATCTCATTTCCGGCACATCCACCCTCCTGCGCACAACTCTATCCATAGCCCACGCCTCGCAACCATACAACGTTGTTGGAACCACTATTCCTTCAAACATAGCCATTTTTGCTTTCCGAGATAATGTTCTCGACTTCCACACATTCTTTAAGGCTCCCAGGATTTTCGCCCCTTCCCCCACCCTATGATTCACTTCCGCTTCCATGGTTCCATCCGCTACCAGATCCACTCCCAGATATCTAAAACACTTTACTTCCTCCAGTTTTTCTCCATTCAAACTTACCTCCCAATTGACTTGACCCTCAACCCTACTGTACCATATAACCTTGCTCTTATTCACATTTACTCTTAACTTTCTTCTTTCTCACACTTTACCAAACTCATTCACCAGCTTCTGCAGTTTCTCACATGAATGAGCCACCAGCGCTGTATCATCAGCGAACAACAACTGACTCACTTCCCAAGCTCTCTCGTCCCCAACAGACTTCATACTTGCCCCTCTTTCCAAAACTCTTGCATTCACCTCCCTAACAACCCCATCCATAAACAAATCAAACAACCATGGAGACATCACATATATATATATATATATATATATATATATATATATATATATATATATATATATATATATATATATATATAACGTTAGAACAAAAGAAGGAGCCAAGTGAGGAGTGATGATGCTCCTGGAAGGCTCAGAATGGGGTGTCTGGCTGTGTGCAGATGTTCCCAAGATGAAAAGGAAGGAAAGAAGGGATCTTGCTTGAGGAAAGGAACCTGGATGTTCTGGCTCTGTGGAGAACGAAGCTCAAGGGTAAGGGGAAAAGTGGGTTGGAAATGTCTTAAGGATAAAGTCAGGGGTTAGCAAAAGGGCTGGAGCCATGGAAGGGGTAACGCTACTGATGAAACAGTTGTTGGATAAAGCGTAAGGCAGAGAACACCAGACTGGTGTGGGGAAAATGAAAATGGACTCTGAGAGGTTGGTGACTGTTAGAGTTGCTGCACCTGGCAGCGAGTGGAGTGAGGAGGAGAGCCATCAGTTGTTACTGACGCGAGGGGACCAGTATTTGTGACGGGTAATTTGAATACAATAGTAGATGTCGTGACCGTTGAGGGTATACCTGGCAAGCATGACGTACCCACTGTAAACGAAAATGATCAACAGCTGGAGGAAGTGTGAGTTGAAAACTTGGCTTAAAAATGGGAACATACATAGGTGTACGTGGGTGACTGGGGCTGGGGACCAGTAGGAATCTTTGGATCTTGCACTAATTGATAGGTGTGTAAAGGAGAAACTTTTGGATGTGAATGTGTTAAGAGGAACAGCTGGTGGGATGTCTGATAACTTCTTGGTAAAGATAAAAGTTTGTAATGGCATTAGAGAAAGAGGTTGGGAAGGGGGTCATGAAAATAAGCGTTCTCAGAAAAGCGGTGTTGTGCTCGTAAATATGACGAGATGCTGGATGAATGATAACAAAGGTGATGGTAAACGAATTCGGGTAGTTGGTTGGTAAACATTGGAAGATATCAGGGAACCAGCGCTTCCTTGTGCGGAAGGAGGACATGGCATGCGGAAGTGATGAAAGGCAATGAGTGGTGGGATGAAGTAACGATAATAATGAGAGAGAAAAGAAAGGAGTATAGGCGTTGCCAGCAGGAATGGAGTGCGAGTGATTGGCAGATGCACAGGAGGGAGTGACATGAGTTCAAGAGGAAGGTTAAGAGGTAATAAGAAAGTGTTTTGGAGGGATTAATAGCGTATGGAGGACGTGGGAACAAATGGGAGGCATCAGTCAGGGGACCAGAGGAATATGTATCACAGGTAAACAAAGAAGTGAAGACGATATAGAGTGAGCACTTTTGAGGACTGTTGAATGTTTACATAACATAGTGGCCGATCTAAGGTGTTTGAGACGTGCATGTTCATGGAGCCAGTCAGGACATATGATTTAGTGAAAAGAGAAGAGGTGGTGTAAGCTTCGAGGAAGATGAAGTGTGGTAAAGTTGCTGGTTTAGCTAAGGACGGCAACATAAATTTCTTGAAAAGTGCGGTGACAGTTTATTGATTGATTAGTCGGGATTTTCAATGTGCTTAAGAACTAGCGGAATGCATTTATACTGCCAGTGTAGAGATGTTAGGGGAACGGAAGTAAATATTCGCGTTACAAAGGTGCACTTATATTGTGCGTATCTGGTGAGCTGTAAGGGAGAGGGGGGGGGGGGACGAGAGGGAGAAGGAATGTACAAAACATAAGAATGGGGAGCATAAGGTGGCTTCAGGACCAGCAGAAGAGGCCTGAATTACGTATTCACTTTGAAGAACTTATATGTGTCATACTTGGAGAAACAGAAGAATTTGTATGCGACATTTATGGACCTGGAGGAAGGTTGATACAGATGTTTTGTGGAAGGTTTTACAACTATATGGTGTGGCAGGAAAGTTGTTTGAAGTTAGCATCAGTGGATTAAGGCGTGTGTGAGAGTAAGAAAAGAAAAGGATAATTGGTTTTAGGTGAGGGTGAATCTACATCAGGATCTGCTATGTTCTCGTGCACTGCTGCCCAGCCTGTGGAAAGTGGCGCAAAACAGCAGACAGAGAGCGTAGAAGGTACAGGGTCAACAATGACTGCACGACCAGCCTGGTGGGTCAACACTAAGTGCACGACCAGGCTGGTGGATCAACACTAAGTGCACGACCAGGTTGATGGGTAAGTTTACTGATGGGCGGCGATGGGTACACGTCCTCCTGGGTGGCACCAGCCAGACCTACTTACCCTGGTGAGATGCTGCAGGACAATACCTGGCGGTGTGAGGAGGAACGATAGAACGAGGAATGACATTGTGAGAGAGAGGCTAGGCAGTAAGCGGAGCACACTTGAGGGAGCTGAGCAGAGGATACCGACATGTTATGGACACTTGGGGAGGATGAGTGAGGAGAGACTGACGAAGAGGATATAAGCGACCAAAGGGCGGAGGGGAAGTGGTAAATCTTGGAGGAGGTGGATGGATGGATGGAGAGGGAGACTTGGAATCAGAAATGAAGTGCAGGAGGGTTATGGATAGTGAGGTCTGGTCTCGGTGCACATCCATGACAGACGTAGACTGGATGTACGCGAATGAGTGCCATATCCTGGTCTGTTCATGGGGTTACCTCTCAAACGCTGGAAGCGGCAAATAAACATGAAATACAAAATTCTTCCTTTATGTTTTAAAGTTTCAGTCAAGAACAAAAATCCTCATCGTGACCAGAGCTCAAATGAAACACACACTAGACCTCAGAGGAGGATAAGGAAGGAGAGAAGAGAAAGTAATGCTACTATTTTGGGAAATGGAAATGTCATCTTTTCAAAAGAAGCAGATAGTAGGTGTGAGGAGGGACATGAGAAGGTAGTAGGTGTGAGGAGGGACATGAGAAGGTAGTAGGTGTGAGGAGGGACATGAGAAGGTAGTAGGTGTGAGGAGGGACATGAGAAGGTAGTAGGTGTGAGGAGGGACATGAGAAGGTAGCGGTGGAGGGAAAGACTCTGACGTCACGACGGTCCTTCCATCCTGGAGGTGCCGACAGCCACACGGTAATCATGTAGTGGCTCTCTCTCTCTCTCTCTCTCTCTCTCTCTCTCTCTCTCTCTCTCTCTCTCTCTCTCTCTCTCTCTCTCTCTCTCTCTCTCTCTCTCTCTCTCTCTCTCTCTCTCTCTCTCTCTCTCTCTCTCTCTCTCTCTCTCTCTCTCTCTCTCTCTCTCTCTCTCTCTCTCTCTCTCTCTCTCTCTCTCTGTATGTGTGTGTGCGTATCTGTGTACAAGTGTGTACCTGCGTGTTTGTGTATGCATGCGTGAGAGGGTATTGCTGCTCTTGTAAGAGAGAAACCAATACACAATGTGTGCAGCTGTGCATGTTATTACGGCAGGAGGCGGACGGGTAGGTGGCCAGATGTGTTCCATGAAAACAAATCGAAATTAGTTTGGCTGCATCTTAGTAACGCCTTGATGCTGGGTGAGTCCTGGTGATGAGAGTGTAGCCTGGTGATGGGCGTGTCCTGGTGGTAGGTACAGCTCAGTAAGATACACGACCACAAGTTACGTGGATAAGCAATAGAGGAAGATAGTGAAGTGTGGGATGACGCTTCCGTAGACTCCTGCTTCATGATCCTGTGGTATAATGATATGACCATTCTCCATGAGGGTACGGCCTTTGGTTATATAATGTATGAACTTCGACTTACTAAGATTACTGCTCATGTCAAAGTTCACACCATTGTAGCCAAGGTCGTACCGTCGTGCTCAGGGGTCGTACCGTCGTGCTCAGAGGTCGTACCGTCGTGCTCAGAGATCGTGCTGTCGTGTTAAAAGCGTTAACATGTTTCTTCATTAGCTATAAATAACAAAATAAGAACAAGATTCTTGTCAACAATTGTTTGATGCTGATTTTCATACATTCTTTTGTCTTGACATTAGGGAAAAAAGATGAATTGTTCGTTGCGTACTTATCATTAAGATGTTTTGTTAAGCTATTTTGTGATACAAGTACTGTTACAGCAGTCGTCTATATACACTGTCTGTGTATCACATGTTAAGTTAGGTACTAATTCTTATTTGTTGATTGCATTTTGTGTTAAACTATACAGGGATAACTAACAAATGCTGGACATAACTAAACAGGGATAACTAACAAATGCTGGACATAACTAAACAGGGATAACTAACAAATGCTGGACATAACTAAACAGGGATAACTAACAAATGCTGGACATAACTAAACAGGGATAACTAACAAATGCTGGACATAACTAAACAGGGATAACTAACAAATGCTGGACATAACTAAACAGGGATAACTAACAAATGCTGGACATAACTAAACAGGGATAACTAACAAATGCTGGACATAACTAAACAGGGATAACTAACAAATGCTGGACATAACAAAAATCTCCTCCATGGATTTCTTTTATGCAGGAGAGGGTGTGTGGGTCTATTGTAGGGGAGGGAAGGTGTGGGTTGCGGGTCTTGTGTAGGGGAGGGGAAGTGTGGGTCTATCCAAGGGGAGGGGAGATGTGGGTTTTTTGTTTGGGAGGGGAGGTGTGGGTCTGCTACTGATGAGAGGGGAGGTGTGGGTCTGTTTCTCGGAAAGGGGAGTGTGGTTTTGCTGTTGGGAAGGGGAGGTGTTGGTCTGTCGGTGGGGAGGGGAGGTGTGGACCAGTCAGTGGGGAGGGGAAGTGTGGAGCTGCTGGTGGGGAAGGGGGAGGGAGGGGAGGGGAGGGGGGGAGTGCTGGTGGAGATCATCCCTTCCATACAGACTGTGATCATCACCACCTGTCCTCCCTAATGTCCTGGCCTGAGTGGGGGGAGGGAGGGTCGTATGGTACAGCCGAGCTAAGGGTCGTACGGAGGGGGAGTGAGGTGTTAGGGGAGAGGTCGTTCTGATGGTCTCGTGATGAGGAAGGGATCAAATGTTGGGTACGGGAGTCATAGTATCGTTAGGGGTCAGATAGTGGGGTGAATAGGTCGTATAATGGCGTGAGGAGGTGGGGTGGTGTAGAAAGGGAAAATGAGGAGGGAGAAGGCGTTGGAGGGATGGAGGTGGGAGCGTTGTGTTAGTGAGTGGTCTTGCGCTGAGTGAGAGAGGTCGTCTGGTGGAGTCAAGGGGCCATATGGTGCAAAGAAGTCGTACACTACAGTATATATATATATATATATATATATATATATATATATATATATATATATATATATATATATATATATATATATATATATAAATTGTTTATTTTTCATTTTACCATACTATGTCGCTCTCCCGCGTTAGCGAGGTAGTGGAAGGAAACAGACGAAAGAATGGCCCAACCCACCCACATACACATGTATATACTTACACATCCACACACGCACATATACATGCCTATACATTTCAACGTATACATATATGTACATACACAGATATATACATATATACACATATACATAATTCATACTTGCTGCCTTTATTCATTACCGTCGCCACCCCACCACACATGAAATGATAAACTCCTCCCCCCGGACGTGCGCGAGGTAGCGCTAGGAAAAGACAACAAAGGGCACATTCGTTATCACTCAGTCTCTAGCTGTCATGTATAATGCACCGAAACTACAGCTCCCTTTCCACATCCAGGCCCCACAAAACTATCCATGGTTTACCCCAGACGCCCCACATGCCCTGGTTCAATCCATTGACAGCACGTCGACCCCGGTATACCACATCGTTCCAATTCACTCTATTCCTTGCACGCCTTTCACCCTTCTGCATGTCCAGGCTCCGATCGCTCAAAATCTTTTTCACTCCATCCTTTCACCTCCAGTTTGGTCTTCCACTTCTCGTTTCCTCCACCTCTGACACATATATCCTCTTTGTCAATCTTCCCTCACTCACTCCCTCCATGTGACCAAACCATTTCACACACCCTCTTCTGCTCTTTCAACCACATTTTTTTTTTTTACCACAGAACTCTCTTACCCTTTTATTACTTACCCAATCAAACCCCCTCACTCCACATATTGTCCTCAAACATCTCATTTCCAATACATCCACCTTCCTCCGCATAACCCTATCTATAGCCCATGCCTCGCAACCATATAACATTGCTGGAACCACTATTCCTTCAAACATAGCCATTTTTGCTTTTCGAGATAACGTTCTCACCTTCCACACGTTTTTCAACTCTTCCAGAATTTTCGCCCCCTACCCCTCCCTGTGACTCACTTCTACTTTCATGCTTCCATCCGCTGCCAGATCCACTCCCAGATATCTAAAACATTTCACTTCCTCCAGTTTTTCTCCATTCAAACTTACCTCCCAATTGACTTGTCCCTCAACCCTACTGTACCTGATAACCTCGCTCTTATTCACATTTACTCTCAGCTTTCTTCTTTCACACACTTTACCAAACTCAGTCACCAGCCTCTGCAGTTTCTTACCCGAATCAGCCACCAGCGCTGTATCATCAGCGAACAACGGCTGACTCACTTCCCAAGTCCTCTCATCCACAAAACTGCATACTTGCCCCTTTCTCCAAAACTCTTGCATTCACCTCCCTAACAACCCCATCCATAAACAAATTACACAACCATGGAGACATCACACACCCCTGCCGCAAACCGATATTCACTGAGAACCAATCACTTTCCTCTCTTCCTACACGTACACATGCCTTACATCCTAGATGAAAACTTTTCACTGCTTCTAGTAACGTGCCTCGCACACCATATATTCTTAATACCTTCCACAGAGCATCTCTATCAACTCTATCATATGCCTTCTCCAGACCCATAAATGCTACATACAAATCCGTTTGTTTTTCTAAGTATTTCTCACATCCATTCTTCAAAGGAAACATCTGATGCACACATCCTCTACCAGTTCTGAAACCACACTGCTCTTCCCCAATCTGATGATCTATACATGCCTTCACCCTGTCAGTCACTACCCTCTTATACAATTTCTCAGGAACACTCAGCAGACTTATACCTCTGTAGTTTGAGCACTCACCTTTATCCCCTTTGCCTTTGTACAATGGCACTATGCATGCAGTCCGCCAATCCTCAGGCACTTCACCATGAGCCATACATACATTAGATATCCTTACCAACCAGTCAACAACATAGTCACCCCAATTTATGATAAATTCCACTGCAATACCACCCAAACCCGCCGCCTTGCCGGCTTTCATCTTCCGCAAAGCTTTCACTACCTCTTCTCTGTTTACCAAATCATTCTCCCTAACCCCCTCACTTCGCACACTACCTCGACCAAGATTCCCTATATCTGACACTGTATCATCTAAAACATTCAACAAACCTTTAAAATACTCACTCCATCTCCTTCTGACATCATCACTACTTTTATGTATATATATATATATATATATATATATATATATATATATATATATATATATATATATATTATATATTGAGGATTGGCGGAGTGCTTGCGTGGTGCCATTGTACGGGGGCGGGGGGATGGGAGTGAGTGCTCAGGTTGCAGAGGTGTGGGTTTGTTGAGTGTTCCTGGTAAATTATATGGGAGGGTATTGATTGAGAGGGTGAAGGCATGTACAGAGCATCAGATTGGGGAAGAGCAGTGTGGTTTCAGAAGTGGTAGAGGATGTGTGGATCAGGTGTTTGCTTTGAAGAATGTATGTGAGAAATACTTAGACAAGCAAATGGATTTGTATGTAGCATTTATGGATCTGGAGAAGGCATATGATAGAGTTGATAGAGATGCTCTGTGGAAGGTTTTAAAAATATATGGTGTGGGAGGCAAGTTGTTAGAAGCAGTGAAAAGTTTTTATCGAGGATGTAAGGCATGTGTACGTGTAGGAAGAGAGGAAAGTGATTGGTTCTCAGTGAATGTAGGTTTGCGGCAGGGGTGTGTGATGTCTCCATGGTTGTTTAATTTGTTTATGGATGGCGTTGTTAGGGAGGTGAATGCAAGAGTTTTGGAAAGAGGGGCAAGTATGCAGTCTGTTCTGGATGAGAGATCTTGGGAAGTGAGTCAGTTGTTGTTCGCTGATGATACAGCGCTGGTGGCTGATTCATGTAAGAAACTGCAGAGGCTGGTGACGAGTTTGGTAAAGTGTGTGAAAGAAGAAAGTTAAGAGTAAATGTGAATAAGAGCAAGGTTATTAGGTACAGTAGGTTTGAGGGTCAAGTCAATTGGGAGGTAAGTTTGAATGGAGCAAAACTGGAGGACGTAAAGTGTTTTAGATATCTGGGAGTGGATCTGGCAGCAGATGGAAACCATGGAAGCGGAAGTGAATCATAGGATGGGGGAGGGGGCGAAAATTCTGGGAGCCTTGAAGAATGTGTGGAAGTCGAGAACATTATCTCGGAAAGCAAAAATGGGTATGTTTGAAGGAATAGTGGTTCCAACAATGTTGTATGGTTGCGAGGCGTGGGCTATGGATAGAGTTGTGCGCAGGAGGGTGGATGTGCTGGAAATGAGATGTTTGAGGACAATATGTGGTGTGAGGTGGTTTGATCGAGTAAGTAATGTAAGGGTAAGAGAGATGTGTGGAAATAAAAAGAGCGTGGTTGAGAGAGCAGAAGAGAGTGTTTTGAAATGGTTTGGTCACATGGAGAGAATGAGTAAGGAAAGATTGACCAAGAGGATATATGTGTCGGAGGTGGAGGGAACGAGGAGAAGAGGGAGACCAAATTGGAGGTGGAAAGATGGAGTGAAAAAGATTTTGAGTGATCGGGGCCTGAACATGCAGGAGGGTGAAAGGCGTGCAAGGAATAGAGTGAATTGGAATGATGTGGTATACCGGGGTCGACGTGCTGTCAATGGATTGAACCAGGGCATATATATATATATATGTGTGTGTGTGTGTGTGTGTGTGTGTGTGTGTGTGTGTGTGTGTGTGTGTGTGTGTGTGTGTGTGTGTATGTGTGTGTGTGCATTCTATCTGTCTATCGATCAGTCTATCTGTCCAGTCGTGTACCTTTCCTCCATCTGTGTACGAGTTCCTCATCTCTGTGTCACATTCTCTCTCACAATTAACTGGTCATCTTGAGCACTTCTCATCATCATCATCCCTGACCCAGCCATCTATGCTGCTCTCACCATCATCATCATCATCATCATCATCATCATCATCATCTTCATCATCATCATCATTATTATCATCATCATCATCATCATCATCATCATCATCATTATCATCATCATTATCATCCCTGACCCAGCCATCTATGCTGCTCTCACCATCATCATCATCATCATCATCATCATCATCATCATCATTATTATCATCATCATCATCATCATCATCATCATCATCATCATCATCATCATTATTATCATCATCATCATCATTATTATCATCATCATCATCATCATCATCATCATCATCATCATCATCATCATTATCATCATCATTATCATCCCTGACCCAGCCATCTATGCTGCTCTCACCATCATCATCATCATCATCATCATCATCATCATCATCATAATTATTATCATCATCACCATCATCATCATCATCATCATCATCATCATTATCATCATCATCATCATCATCATCATCATCATCATCATCATCATTATCATCATCATTATCATCCCTGACCCAGCCATCTATGCTGCTCTCACCATCATCATCATCATCATCATCATCATCATCATCATAATTATTATCATCACCATCATCATCATCATCATCATCATCATCATCATCATCATTATCATCCCTGACCCAGCCATCTATGCTGCTCTCACCATCATCATCATCATCATCATCATCATCATCATCATCATCATCACCATCATTATTATCATCACCATCATTCTCATTATTACTAATCACCATCCTCGTCACCATCAGCCATATCGCCGCTATATCCCAGCCTTACTCTCCTCCAGCCTCACTCTCCCCCAGCCCCGCTCTCCCCCAACCTCACTCTTCCCCAGCCTCACTCTTCTCCAGTCCCAGCGCTATCACTCCCAACCCCAGCCTCACTTTTCCCTAGCCCCATCCCCCAAGCCTCCTCTCCCCCTCCCCCTAGCTCCTCCCCTCCCACTCCCCCTAGTTCCACCTTCCAAGCCTCCCCTCCCCCTACCCCAAGCCCCATCCCTTAGCTCCATCCCCCAAGCCTCCCTTCCCGCTAGACCCAGCCTCAATCCTTCACCCTAGCCTCCCCCTCCCACAGCTTTCCTTTCCCTAGGCCCCAGCCTCCCCTTCCCCTGGCCCCAGCCTCCCCGTCTCCCCCCACCTCCTAGCACAGTGATGGGCGGCTCGCGTGCCGTGACCAATGGCCACTTAGGGGTAAAAAGGTGGAATTATGTGAAGTGAGTTACGTGGCCCCAGCCTCCACCTGAGCCGCTCCCCTCCCCCTCCCCCACTACACCAGAGCCACAATTAGGCAGCCCCTCCCCTTCCTCCCACACCCTCATACTGTCTCCCTCACCCTGCCCTCACACTACCTCCCTCCCTCACAATACCTTCCTCACACTACCCCTATTATAGTGACCCCCTGCATTCCCTCATCCCTGTCCCAGCCTCCCTCATAATACCACATGTCCCTCACAGTACTCCTATCATGCTTTTCCCTCACATTATTTCCCTAACACTGTTTCCTTCGTACTGAATCTATCACCCTTAACCCACACCCCCTATCCCTTACACATCCTCCATCACACTACACCAGCAACCCTCACCCCCTCATGCTGCCTCCTTCATCCCTGCTTACTGCCTCCCTTACGTCTTCTCCACACTGCTTCACTGCCTCGCTCACACTACCTCTCTCACATTGCCTCTTTCATACTACTGGCTGCTTCTCTTTCACTGCCTCCAACACACTGCCTCCTACATGCTGCCTCCTACACATTGCCTCTAACACACTGCCTCAACTATTCTACTCTCCTCACACCGTGTAACGCCAAGTATGAGTGGGTGATGATAATCATCAAACTAACTGTACCAAGTTTGGATGATCGTATATGTGGGTCGGTGTGGCACAATGTGGGTCAGTCAGCACTGGTGTGGTGCCACAACTGGCCTGGTACTGAGGGTGTGTTGTTAGTACGTTACCAGCTCCAGGTGCAGACCATCTTATACAAGGATCGTACCCTCCTGTTGAAGGATCGTACCGTCCTGCTGAAGGATCGTACCCTCCTGCTGAAGGATCGTACCCTCCTGTTGAAGGATCGTACCCACCTGCTGAAGGATCGTACCCTCCTGCTGAGGGATCGTACCCTCCTGCTGAGGGATCGTACCCTCCTGCTGAGGGATCGTACCCTCCTGCTGAGGGATCGTACCCTCCTGTTGAAGGATCGTACCCACCTGCTGAAGGATCGTACCCACCTGCTGAAGGATCGTAACCTCCTGCTGAAGGATCGTACCCTCCTGCTGAGGGATCGTACCCTCCTGTTGAAGGATCGTACCGTCCTGCTGAAGGATCGTATCCTCCTGCTGAGGGATCATACCCTCCTGTTGAAGGATCATACCGTCCTGCTGAAGGATCGTATCCTGCTGAGGGATCAAACCCTCCTGTTGAAGGATCGTACCCTCCTGCTGAAGGATCGTATCCTGCTGAGGGATCAAACCCTCCTGTTGAAGGATCGTACCCACCTGCTGAAGGATCGTATCCTGCTGAGGGATCAAACCCTCCTGTTGAAGGATCGTACCCTCCTGCTGAAGGATCGTACCCTCCTGCTGAGGGATCGTACCCTCCTGCTGAGGGATCGTACCCTCCTGTTGAAGGATCGTACCCTCCTGCTGAGGGATCGTACCCTCCTGCTGAGGGATCGTACCCTCCTGCTGAGGGATCGTACCCTCCTGTTGAAGGATCGTACCCACCTGCTGAAGGATCGTACCCACCTGCTGAAGGATCGTACCCTCCTGCTGAAGGATCGTACCCTCCTGCTGAGGGATCGTACCCTCCTGCTGAGGGATCGTACCCTCCTGTTGAAGGATCGTACCCTCCTGCTGAAGGATCGTACCCTCCTGCTGAAGGATCGTACCCTCCTGCTGAAGGATCGTACCCTCCTGCTGAGGAATCGTACCCTCCAGCTGAAGGATCGTACCCTCCTGCTGAGGGATCGTACCGTCCTGCTGAAGGATCGAACCGTCCTGCTGAAGGATCGTACCCTCCTGCTGAGGGATCGTACCCTCCTGCTGAGGGATCGTACCCTCCTGTTGAAGGATCGTACCCTCCTGCTGAGGGATCGTACCCTCCTGCTGAGGGATCGTACCCTCCTGTTGAAGGATCGTACCGTCCTGCTGAAGGATCGTACCCTCCTACTGGAGGATGTGAACATGGTGTTGGTGGCGGTAGGCTGTGACGTCAGAGCCAGAGCTGCGCGGGGGGGGGGGGGGGGGGTGTCAGATGAAGTCATTAATAAGACCAATCTTGGTTACCATGTCTGGCGGGAGGGGGGGGGGGGGGATACACGCAATGTTTACACGCATCGCTGCTGCCTCCCTCATCCCCCACCCCTCACACCCACCCACAGACCTTGTCCCTACTCCGGTACCCCCTAAAGCGCTTCATACACACCTTCCTTCATACACTAGTTCTCCCTTGTACACACACACCTTCCTTGATACACTGTAGTTCTCCCTTGTACACACACGCACACACACACACACACACACAGAGCCAAATAGCTGCTCAAATTCACTAAAGCATTATCTATTTACCAATTCTCTCATTCATGTGTTATCTCACTCTGACTAAGACAAGAAAAAGATCATGGTATGAGACCAGAGCAGCAGCTCAGCTTTTTATCCAACCCAGAAATTATGAAGACATGATCAGATAACACAAGACGAACGAACGACAATATCTAATATTATCATTAAACTATGATATATATATATATATATATATATATATATATATATATATATATATATATATATATATATATATATATATATATATATATATATATATATATATATACATATATATATACCTCGCAGACGCGGGAGACAGCGACAAAGTATAAAAAAAAAAAAAAAAAAAAAAAAAAAAAAATATATATATATATATATATATATATATATATATATATATATATATATATATATATATATATATATATATATATATATATATATATATATGATACAGCGCTGGTGGCTGATTCATGTGAGAAACTGCAGAAGCTGGTGACTGAGTTTGGTAAAGTGTGTGGAAGAAGAAAGTTAAGAGTAAATGTGAATAAGAGCAAGGTTATTAGGTACAGTAGGGTTGAGGGTCAAGTCAATTGGGAGGTGAGTTTGAATGGAGAAAAAGTGGAGGAAGTGAAGTGTTTTAGATATCTGGGAGTGGATCTGGCAGCGGATGGAACCATGGAAGCGGAAGTGGATCATAGGGTGGGGGAGGGGGCGAAAATTCTGGGGGCCCTGAAGAATGTGTGGAAGTCGAGAACATTATCTCGGAAAGCAAAAATGGGTATGTTTGAAGGAATAGTGGTTCCAACAATGTTGTATGGTTGCGAGGCGTGGGCTATGGATAGAGTTGTGCGCAGGAGGATGGATGTGCTGGAAATGAGATGTTTGAGGACAATGTGTCGTGTGAAGTGGTTTGATCGAGTGAGTAACGTAAGGGTAAGAGAGATGTGTGGAAATAAAAAGAGCGTGGTTGAGAGAGCAGAAGAGGGTGTTTTGAAGTGGTTTGGGCACATGGAGAGAATGAGTGAGGAAAGATTGACCAAGAGGATATATGTGTCGGGGGTGGAGGGAACGAGGAGAAGAGGGAGACCAAATTGGAGGTGGAAAGATGGAGTGAAAAAGATTTTGTGTGATCGGGGCCTGAACATGCAGGAGGGTGAAAGGAGGGCAAGAAATAGAGTGAATTGGAGCGATGTGGTATACCGGGGTTGACGTGCTGTCAGTGGATTGAATCAAGGCATGTGAAGCGTCTGGGGTAAACCATGGAAAGCTGTGTAGGTATGTATATTTGCGTGTGTGGACGTATGTATATACATGTGTATGGGGGGGGGGGGTTGGGCCATTTCTTTCGTCTGTTTCCTTGCGCTACCTCGCAAACGCGGGAGACAGCGACAAAGTATAATAAAAAAAAAAAAAATAGATATCTGGGAGTGGATCTGGCAGCGGATGGAACCATGGAAGCGGAAGTGGATCATAGGGTGGGGGAGGGGGCGAAAATTCTGGGGGCCTTGAAGAATGTGTGGAAGTCGAGAACATTATCTCGGAAAGCAAAAATGGGTATGTTTGAAGGAATAGTGGTTCCAACAATGTTGTATGGTTGCGAGGCGTGGGCTATGGATAGAGTTGTGCGCAGGAGGATGGATGTGCTGGAAATGAGATGTTTGAGGACAATGTGTGGTGTGAGGTGGTTTGATCGAGTGAGTAACGTAAGGGTAAGAGAGATGTGTGGAAATAAAAAGAGCGTGGTTGAGAGAGCAGAAGAGGGTGTTTTGAAGTGGTTTGGGCACATGGAGAGAATGAGTGAGGAACGATTGACCAAGAGGATATATGTGTCGGAGGTGGAGGGAACGAGGAGAAGAGGGAGACCAAATTGGAGGTGGAAAGATGGAGTGAAAAAGATTTTGTGTGATCGGGGCCTGAACATGCAGGAGGGTGAAAGGAGGGCAAGGAATAGAGTGAATTGGAGCGATGTGGTATACCGGGGTTGACGTGCTGTCAGTGGATTGAATCAAGGCATGTGAAGCGTCTGGGGTAAACCATGGAAAGCTGTGTAGGTATGTATATTTGCGTGTGTGGACGTATGTATATACATGTGTATGGGGGGGGGGGTTGGGCCATTTCTTTCGTCTGTTTCCTTGCGCTACCTCGCAAACGCGGGAGACAGCGACAAAGTATAATAAAAAAAAAAATAATATATATGAATGTAGGTTTGCGGCAGGGGTGTGTGATGTCTCCATGGTTGTTTAATTTGTTTATGGATGGGGTTGTTAGGGAGGTGAATGCAAGAGTTTTGGAAAGTGGGGCAAGTATGAAGTCTGTTGGGGATGAGAGAGCTTGGGAAGTGAGTCAGTTGTTGTTCGCTGTTGATACAGCGCTGGTGGCTGATTCATGTGAGAAACTGCGGAAGCTGGTGACTGAGTTTGGTAAAGTGTGTGAAAGAAGAACGTTAAGAGTAAATGTGAATAAGAGCAAGGTAATTAGGTACAGTGGGGTTGAGGGTCAAGTCATTTGGGAGGTAAGTTTGAATGGAGAAAAACTGGAGGAAGTAAAGTGTTTTAGATATCTGGGAGTGGATCTGGCAGCGGATGGAACCATGGAAGCGGAAGTGGATCATAGGGTGGGGGAGGGGGCGAAGATCCTGGGAGCCTTGAAGAATGTGTGGAAGTCGAGAACATTATCTCGGAAAGCAAAAATGGGTATGTTTGAAGGAATAGTGGTTCCAACAATGTTGTATGGTTGCGAGGCGTGGGCTATGGGTAGAGTTGTGCGCAGGAGGATGGATGTGCTGGAAATGATATGTTTGAGGACAATGTGTGGTGTGAGGTGGTTTGATCGAGTAAGTAACGTAAGGGTAAGAGAGATGTGTGGAAATAAAAAGAGCGTGGTTGAGATAGCAGAAGAGGGTGTTTTGAAATGGTTTGGGCACATGGAGAGAATGAGTGAGGAAAGATTGACCAAAAGGATATATGTGTCGGAGGTGGAGGGAACGAGGAGAAGTGGGAGACCAAATTGGAGGTGGAAAGATGGAGTGAAAAAGATTTTGTGTGATCGGGGCCTGAACATGCAGGAGGGTGAAAGGAGGGCAAGGAATAGAGTGAATTGGATCGATGTGGTATACCGGGGTTGACGTGCTGTCAGTGGATTGAATCAGGGCATGTGAAGCGTCTGGGGTAAACCATGGAAAGCTGTGTAGGTATGTATATTTGCGTGTGTGGACGTATGTATATACATGTGTATGGGGGTGGGTTGGGCCATTTCTTTCGTTTGTTTCCTTGCGCTACCTCGCAAACGCGGGAGACAGCGACAAAGCAAAAAAAAAAAAAAAAAATATATATATATATATATATATATATATATATATATATATATATATTTTCATTTATTATACTTTGTCGCTGTCTCCCGCGTTAGCGAGGTAACGCAAGGAAACAGACGAAAGAATGGCCCAACCCACCCACATACACATGTATATAGATACACGTCCACACACGCACATATACATACCTATACATCTTAACGTATGCATATGTATACACACACAGACATATACATATATACACATGTACATAATTCATACTGTCTGCCCTTATTCATTCTCGTCGCCACCCTGCCACACATGAAAAGACAACCCCCTCCCTCCGCATGTGCGCGAGGTAGCGCCAGGAAAAGACAACAAAGGCCACATTCGTTTACACTCAGTCTCTAGCTGTCATGTAAAATGCACCGAAACTACAGCTCCCTTTCCACATCCAGGCCCCACAAAACTTTCCATGGTTTACCCCAGACGCTTCACATGCCCTGGTTCAATCCATTGACAGCACGTCGACCCCGGTATACCACATCGCTCCAATTCAGTCTATTCCTTGCACGCCTTTCACCCTCCTGCATGTTCTGGCCCCGATCACTCAAAATCTTTTTCACTCCATCTTTCCACCTCCAATTTGGACTCCCACTTCTCGTTCCCTCCACCTCTGACACATACATCCTCTTTGTCAATCTTTCCTCACTCATTCCCTCCATTTGACCAAACTACTTCAAAACACCCTCTTCTGCTTTTTCGACCACACTCTTTTTATTACCATACATCTCTCTTACCCTATCATTACTTACTCGATCAAAGCACCTCACACCACATATTGTCCTCAAACATCTCATTTCCAGCACATCTACCCTCCTCCGCACAAATCTCTCTCTCTCTCTCTCTCTCTCTCTCTCTCTCTCTCTCTCTCTCTCTCTCTCTCTCTCTCTCTATATATATATATATATATATATATATACCTAAGAGTCCACGGGGAAAATGAAACACGATAAGTTCCCAAGTGCATTTTCGTGTAATAATCACATCATCAGGGGAGACACAAGAGAGAAATATGAGTCAGTTGATATACAACGAAGAGACGTAGCTAGGACGCCATTTGGTAAACATACGTCGAAGCTTTGGAAGTGTACATTCTCGTGTGTTTCCCAGTTAGTACGATTGACACATTATAAAAGACAGAATTTTCACCTGCTTTTAAATTCGAAAATATTTTCCCTTTGCTCTTCTTTTTTCATTTCATAATTCTCTGTATATTTCAGTTAAGGTCCGGCCTTGATGTGGACTTTGATCCGTGACTGGAACCTTCAACTCAAGAAAAGAGACTTTGAGAGGTGGGTGATGACTGCTAGTATTTGTGTACCAGGAAGTAAGAACTAGGAAAAGAAGCAGTTTAGGAGGAGCTGTGTTAGTGCTTTGTTATTTTTTGATGCCAGGGATTGTCATGCTACCAGGGGATCTGAATGCAAGGGTGGCCGATGTGCCAATTTAGGGCTTTATTGGGGGCATAAGGTCCCTGACCGAGAAGATAATGGGAACAGCATGATGGTGACTGAGTTGTGTGATGTGCTATATTAGCATGATGGTGACTGAGTTGTGTGATGTGCTATATTAGCATGGTGGTGACTGAGTTGTGTGATGTGCTCTGTTAGCATGGTGGTGACTGAGTTGTGTGATGTGCTATGTTAGCATGGTGGTGACTGAGTTGTGTGATGTGCTATGTTAGCATGGTGGTGACTGAGTTGTGTGATGTGCTATGTTAGCATGGTGGTGACTGAGTTGTGTGATGTGCTATGTTAGCATGATGGTGACCGAGTTGTGTGATGTGCTATGTTAGCATGGTGGTGACTGAGTTGTGTGATGTGCTATGTTAGCATGATGGTGACTGAGTTGTGATGTGCTATGTTAGCATGATGGTGACCGAGTTGTGTGATGTGCTATGTTAGCATGATGGTGACTGAGTTGTGTGATGTGCTATGTTAGCATGATGGTGACTGAGTTGTGTGATGTGCTATATTAGCATGGTGGTGACTGAGTTGTGTGATGTGCTCTGTTAGCATGGTGGTGACTGAGTTGTGTGATGTGCTATGTTAGCATGGTGGTGACTGAGTTGTGTGATGTGCTATGTTAGCATGGTGGTGACTGAGTTGTGTGATGTGCTATGTTAGCATGGTGGTGACTGAGTTGTGTGATGTGCTATGTTAGCATGATGGTGACCGAGTTGTGTGATGTGCTATGTTAGCATGGTGGTGACTGAGTTGTGTGATGTGCTATGTTAGCATGATGGTGACTGAGTTGTGATGTGCTATGTTAGCATGATGGTGACCGAGTTGTGTGATGTGCTATGTTAGCATGATGGTGACTGAGTTGTGTGATGTGCTATGTTAGCATGATGGTGACCGAGTTGTGTGATGTGCTATGTTAGCATGGTGGTGACTGAGTTGTGTGATGTGCTATGTTAGCATGATGGTGACCGAGTTGTGTGATGTGCTATGTTAGCATGAAGGTGACTGAGTTGTGTGATGTGCTATGTTAGCATGGTGGTGACTGAGTTGTGTGATGTGCTATGTTAGCATGATGGTGACCGAGTTGTGAGATGTGCTATGTTAGCATGGTGGTGACTGAGTTGTGTGATGTGCTATGTTAGCATGATGGTGACCGAGTTGTGAGATGTGCTATGTTAGCATGATGGTGACTGAGTTGTGTGATGTGCTATGTTAGCATGATGGTGACCGAGTTGTGTGATGTGCTATGTTAGCATGATGGTGACCGAGTTGTGTGATGTGCTATGTTAGCATGGTGGTGACTGAGTTGTGTGATGTGCTATGTTAGCATGATGGTGACCGAGTTGTGTGATGTGCTATGTTAGCATGATGGTGTCTGGGTTGTGTGATGTGCTATGTTAGGGAGAGAATAATCTTTGTAATCACGGTTTGGTCCAGTAAATGTAAAGTTATGTACAGAGAAGACATGACGAGTGATCACTCAAGATGATGATGACCAGGAAGATGGTGGATGATGACCAGGAAGATGGTGGATGATGACCAGGAAGATGGTGGATGATGACCAGGAAGATGGTGGATGATGACCAGGAAGATGGTGGTTGATGACCAGGGAGATGGTGGATGATGACCAGGAAGATGGTGGATGATGACCAGGAAGATGGTGGATGATGACCAGGAAGATGGTGGATGATGACCAGGAAGATGGTGGATGATGACCAGGAAGATGGTGGATGATGACCAGGAAGATGGTGGATGATGACCAGGAAGATGGTGGTTGATGACCAGGGAGATGGTGGATGATGACCAGGAAGATGGTGGATGATGACCAGGAAGATGGTGGATGATGACCAGGGAGATGGTGGATGATGACCAGGAAGATGGTGGTTGATGACCAGGAAGATGGTGGATGATGACCAGGAAGATGTTGGATGATGACCAGGAAGATGGTGGATGATGACCAGGAAGATGTTGGATGATGACCAGGAAGATGGTGGTTGATGACCAGGAAGATGTTGGATGATGACCAGGAAGATGGTGGATGATGACCAGGAAGATGGTGGATGATGACCAGGAAGATGGTGGATGATGACCAGGAAGATGTTGGATGATGACCAGGAAGATGGTGGTTGATGACCAGGAAGATGTTGGATGATGACCAGGAAGATGGTGGTTGATGACCAGGAAGATGTTGGATGATGACCAGGAAGATGGTGGATGATGACCAGGAAGATGGTGGATGATGACCAGGAAGATGGTGGATGATGACCAGAAAGATGTTGGATGATGACCAGGAAGATGGTGGTTGATGACCAGGAAGATGTTGGATGATGACCAGGAAGATGGTGGTTGATGAGTGGTTGATGCAACAAACACTCAGGCATCATTAAAGTATGTAAGATCAGTGAAGCAGGAGCGGGATAGACGAAATCGTTGATGGTTTTTGTAGTAGTAGACGAAGACCAAGGTCCAGCCGAAGACCAAGGTCCAGACGAAGACCAAGGTTCAGACGAAGACCAAGGTCCAGATGAAGACCAAGGTCCAGATGAAGACCAAGGTCCAGAGGAGGAGACCAATATGATGAAGGAGGAGATGGTTATCAGGATACAGGTAAGGGCTACAGATGTGTCATGATCGGTGGATGTGGTCAACACTTGTGCAGACGACCAGCAGCCGTTACGTACAGTCTGGTGTCATGTGGCCAGGAGGCGCTGGGGCAGGCAGGAGGCGCTGGGGCAGGCAGGAGGCGCTGGGGCAGGCAGGAGGCGCTGGGGCAGGCAGGAGGCGCTGGGGCAGGCAGGAGGCGCTGGGGCAGGCAGGAGGCGCTGGGGCAGGGCAGGAGGCGCTGGGGCAGGCAGGAGGCGCTGGGGCAGGCAGGAGGCGCTGGGGCAGGCAGGAGGCGCTGGGGCAGGCAGGAGACGCTGGGGCAGGCGGGAGACGCTGGGGCAGGCAGGAGACGCTGGGGCAGACAGGAGACGCTGGCGCAGACAGGAGACGCTGGCGCAGGCAGGAGACGCTGGGGCAGGGCAGGAGTCGCTGGGGTAGGCAGGAGACGCTGGGGCAGGCAGGAGACGCTGGGGTAGGCAGGAGACGCTGGGGCAGGCAGGAGACGCTGGGGTAGGCAGGAGACGCTTGGGCAGGCAGGAGTCGCTGGGGTAGGCAGGAGACGCTGGGGCAGGCAGGAGACGCTGGGGCAGGCAGGAGGCGCTGGGGTAGGCAGGAGACGCTGGGGCAGGGCAGGAGGCGCTGGCGCAGGCAGGAGACGCTGGGGTAGGCAGGAGACGCTGGGGCAGGCAGGAGACGCTGGGGCAGGGCAGGAGTCGCTGGGGTAGGCAGGAGACGCTGGGGCAGGCAGGAGACGCTGGGGTAGGCAGGAGACGCTGGGGCAGGCAGGAGGCGCTGGGGCAGGGCAGGAGGCGCTGGGGCAGGGCAGGAGGCGCTGGGGCAGGCAGGAGGCGCTGGGGCAGGCAGGAGGCGCTGGGGCAGGCAGGAGACGCTGGGGTAGGCAGGAGACGCTTGGGCAGGCAGGAGTCGCTGGGGTAGGCAGGAGACGCTGGGGCAGGCAGGAGACGCTGGGGCAGGCAGGAGGCGCTGGGGTAGGCAGGAGACGCTGGGGCAGGGCAGGAGGCGCTGGCGCAGGCAGGAGACGCTGGGGTAGGCAGGAGACGCTGGGGCAGGCAGGAGACGCTGGGGCAGGGCAGGAGTCGCTGGGGTAGGCAGGAGACGCTGGGGCAGGCAGGAGACGCTGGGGTAGGCAGGAGACGCTGGGGCAGGCAGGAGGCGCTGGGGCAGGGCAGGAAGCGCTGGGGCAGGGCAGGAGGCGCTGGGGCAGGGCAGGAGGCGCTGGGGCAGGCAGGAGGCGCTGGGGCAGGCAGGAGGCGCTGGGGCAGGCAGGAGACGCTGGGGCAGGCAGGAGACGCTGGGGCAGGCAGGAGACGCTGGGGCAGGCAGGAGACGCTGGCGCAGGCAGAAGACGCTGGGGCAGGCAGGAGACGCTGGGGCAGGGCAGGAGTCGTTGGGGTAGGCAGGAGACGCTGGGGCAGGCAGGAGACGCTGGGGTAGGCAGGAGACGCTGGGGCAGGCAGGAGACGCTGGGGTAGGCAGGAGACGCTGGGGCAGGCAGGAGTCGCTGGGGTAGGCAGGAGACGCTGGGGTAGGCAGGAGACGCTGGGGCAGGCAGGAGGCGCTGGGGTAGGCAGGAGACGCTGGGGCAGGCAGGAGACGCTGGGGTAGGCAGGAGACGCTGGGGCAGGCAGGAGACGCTGGGGTAGGCAGGAGACGCTGGGGCAGGCAGGAGTCGCTGGGGTAGGCAGGAGACGCTGGGGTAGGCAGGAGACGCTGGGGCAGGCAGGAGGCGCTGGGGTAGGCAGGAGACGCTGGGGCAGGGCAGGAGGCGCTGGCGCAGGCAGGAGACGCTGGGGAAGGCAGGAGACGCTGGGGCAGGCAGGAGACGCTGGGGCAGGGCAGGAGTCGCTGGGGTAGGCAGGAGACGCTGGGGCAGGCAGGAGACGCTGGGGTAGGCAGGAGACGCTGGGGCAGGCAGGAGACGCTGGGGTAGGCAGGAGACGATGGGGCAGGCAGGAGTCGCTGGGGTAGGCAGGAGACGCTGGGGCAGGCAGGAGACGCTGGGGCAGGCAGGAGGCGCTGGGGTAGGCAGGAGACGCTGGGGCAGGGCAGGAGGCGCTGGCGCAGGCAGGAGACGCTGGGGTAGGCAGGAGACGCTGGGGCAGGCAGGAGTCGCTGGGGTAGGCAGGAGTCGCTGGGGTAGGCAGGAGACGCTGGGGCAGGCAGGAGGCGCTGGGGTAGGCAGGAGACGCTGGGGCCGGCAGGGGGCGCTGGGGTAGGCAGGAGACGCTGGGGCAGGCAGGAGACGCTGGGTTAGGCAGGAGACGCTGTGCTCCTGCCACAGGGTTGTGGTGAGGGAATGTGCTCCTGCTGCAGGGTTGTGGTGAAGGAATGGGCTCCTTCCTGGACGTGTCTGGGGATGATATCGAGGTCATGAAGGAAGTATGAAAGTCACGAGGATTTCATCCATTTCGCCAGACCAACTCTTGTGTTGATCTGATGTGTTGCTCATGAAATACATCCCAAGTAAATGTAAAGATGATGGGGCACAGAGAAAGATGACCCCTCAATAGATACAATATAAGAGGAGAGAAACAGCAGGGGTCTGTGTGCGCGAGATATTTGGAAGTTGACATCATCCGAACATGTCGCCAGAGTTCCACATGAAGACAATGATACAGGAAACTGTAGTGTTGTCTGCTGGCAAGTATTATTAGAATTCCCTGCAAGTACATAGCTAAGGAAATATTCAGTCAGCTGTTCATGTCCTACATAAGGCCAGAACTAGAGTATGCTTCTCACGTTTGGTCACCACAGTTAAATAA